>NW_004524660.1:5600056-5601570 GCF_000260255.1 Octodon degus | reverse complement strand
GAAGAAGAAGAAGAAGAAGAAGAAGAAGAAGAAGAAGAAGAAGAAGAAGAAGAAGAAGAAGAAGAAGAAAGGAGAGATGTATTTAGCTCACAGTTAGTGGAAGTTTCAGGCTATACTCAGCAGGCTCCAAGGCAGAGCGGCACATGGCAGAGGGCAGCAGTTCATGGTGCTGGCAAAGAGCAGAGAGCAACTGGGAGGAGTAACAGCAACAAAATGGCTACAGAGAGCAAGTCTGTCTCTCTGTCTTTGTTATGTTACATTCAGGATATCTGCCTCAGGCTGAGTGTAGCACTCACACCAATAATCCCAAGAGTACTCAGACCCATAATCCCAGCCTTGGATCACCCATAATCCCAGTGGATCATGAGTTAATCACAAACTCCAGAAATCTGCTCCATGACTGCATGAGTCTTTAGGGGGACAACAAGAGACAAACCGTAACATATGTGTATGAAATGAACAGAAAATAAGATTGAAAGCAAGGAAAGAAAGAAACAAATACATTCTTCTCTTATTAGCTCTAAATGCCATTTTACCAAGTAGTGAAAAACTATGTGCACATGCAGTTGTTCCCAGCAATCCTCCCTCGAGCTCCCTTTACCTATCAAGAACTGTTGTACTTACTGGGTCAAGTCGTGATTTGCAGAAATGTCACTTACTAAGGGTCTTTCAAGATGCTGTTCAGACTGTCATGTCTTTCTGCAGCCAGTGGTATGGTTTTGACATGCAGTCTGCAGTTTTGTACTGAGAATTGCCATTCTAATCTCAGCACAAAAATTAAAATCTGTCTAAAACACAGGTGACGCACATTTTATCCTGTTCTCTAAGAACAGAAGGACTGATTTATAAGCAAGGAGTGAAACAAGCCACAATGGGGGGTTGCTCAACAAGAGCTGTAATTGATAGCTATCTGATACTATTTAAAAGCTTGACATCTCGGGGCCAGATTGTAATTTTAGCCAGATGAAGTGAGTGTGACAGGGAAAAAAAGGCATATTTTAATAGAATATTCTAACCTTTTCTACCTACTTCTCTCCATTTCTAGATCACTTTTGCTATTTTCTTTATTTGTTACATGTTTTTAATTCATGTTTATGACCATCAGGAATATCCATAAAGTTTTCTCTGTCATTTCATGGCATAATTCATTTCATTTTATTACTGAAAACATTCCATACTGCTACAAGTTAGTTTTCTAGGAAGAAAAAGAAATTACCAAATATGTAATTTTGAACACAGTTTAAAGGGCTGGTAAGATAGCTCAGCAGCATATGCGCCTGCCTGGCAAGTGCAAGGTCCTGAGTTCAATCCTTGTACTGAAAAAAAAGTAAATAAATAAATGCAATTTAAATATGTTCTTACATTTGGAAACTAACAGCCCATCTCAAATACTTCCACCCAGACACTGCAAGAAGACCGTGGTCTGGGCCGGTGGGAGAATGACTTCTGGTTCTGGAAGGCACTTAGGCTGTTATCACTTAAGGCTTCCGGTTTACTAAACGTTAGCAATGGAG
>NW_004524660.1:5590019-5599416 GCF_000260255.1 Octodon degus | reverse complement strand
TATCCATATATTTAAGTTGTATTTTAGTTTATGTAAAAGTTGATATTCATTTCTTTCAGAGTACTTAAGATTTTATTATATAATCTATAATGTATTTTTTTCTAAAATGATGTTGGCTGATATATGAGTTCTTTATAGACAATCTTTTTTCTCTGTGAATAAAAGAGAAACAGTCTTTTGTTTTTGTTTTGCCATTTCAGTGTGTAATCATCCTCCTTCTTCTATGAGTGAAATTGGCTAAACACTAAAGTTCTAAAGGCTTTTTAGTTCAAATCTCAGCAAGGCTGACTCCAATGTTTTCTCTCTCTCTACTCCAGTCCAGGTGCTGACTAGGCCTGACCCTGCTCAGGGTGATACGTTGACATGGCCTTTGGCTCTGCTCTGCCTTCTACGTGTCTTCTGGTTTGGCAGTTTCCTATAAGACATAAGATCAGGCCTCAGAGAGACCCTCCGGGCCTTACACCACACTGGGTTGGGTTCCCAGGGACTGCTTACAGCCTCATCATTTTCAAACTCTCTGGGCCTTCCTTTGGGTGAATTTACACTGCAGAGTGAGTATGTGTTCAATGCACAAAAGTCAATAGTTTACATAAAGGGTTCACTCTTTGTGTTTCCATATTGTATCTTAAAAGTTACCACCAAAAGGAAAGATCCCTAGAATTCTTAAATTATGTTTTAAAAGCTTAAAAATTTTTCAACTCTCATTTTGTATTACTTTTGTAAGGTTGTAGAGTCTTTATGTAGACCCTTTACCTGGGTCTTTTGCTTTCTTTTTCTTCCTAAATTTTGATGTATTTTTGTACTGCGTGTGGGAGCACTGATTTTTCCACACACTATTTACTGAAAGTCTTACACTTTCTGGAATTAAGTCTGTTGCCAAAGAGCAATTGGTTTCATGTGTTTTTTTTTTATTTTTTAACAATAAAAATAATAAAAACAGCATTAGAAATGATACAAAATTTCACTAAAAAATAAGAACTCAACAATGGTTATTATAGTGCACATTATTGCCTTCAAACTAGTAGTTCAGATTACCATATGTATGTGTGAAAAATTGGTTGAAAAAGGTACAAAACATTAAAAAGGAGGAAACATTTTTTTTCTATTTTTAAAGAATACAAAATAATGACAGTAAAAAGCATCATTATAAGTGATACAAAATTTCACTAAACAAAATAATAGGAGTTCAATGATGGTTACACATGAAAGTCTGTTTCATTTCACTTCTGACTATGGTCACTAGTTGCGTCTATTTCCCTATAAAAGCCTTGAGTTTATCTTTTCATGGCTGTCCTACTACACTATGTAAAAATGCCACATCTGTTTTATCCATTCCTCAGTTGATGGGTGTTAGGCTTGTTTTCAAGATTAGCATGAGCTAAGTAAAACAGATCAGACCCACACATGTAAACATTGTATAGTCTCCCTAGTGTAAGAACCCAGAAGAAAAAAATAAAAATAGAAAGCTATAACACAATTAAAAGGGAAAGCGAGAATTTAAGGATTAAACAATGAAGTGAGGGCAAGGAGAAAAGCTAGGAAACATGACAGGGTCAAAGCCATAGATTTATAAGCACAAGATGGTTAAGGCAAAGATATTGAGAATCTTCAGCAGGTTTTTGAAACTAGCAATTAACTGGTAGGATTCTCACCCGGACTAACTATACATGCTGATACCTGTGAACGAAGCAACTGCCCTGAAGATAGCAATGTGTAATGGCAGGGTCATGCTTGGAGTGCCTGTCATTCTGGTCTTCTAAATACGTACTGCTTGTCATGTCATATCAATTATTGCTGTACTCTCTTTCAAGGAAATGTTTATTTCAAAAAAGGGAAATAAAAGATTACCTACGAGAAATTGCACTCCTATAAACACAGGTACACGTACATATCAGTTGCACGATGTTTTCAGGTCTTTTGGAAAAATACCCAGGAGGGGAATAGCAAGGCTGAATGGGACCTCTAATCTTAGCTTGTTAAGGATCTCCACACTGATGTCCACAGTGGTTCCCCCAGGCTGCACAGCCACCAATAGTAGAGAAAGGTTCCTTTTTCCTCACATCTCCTCCAGTGTTTGTTACTGGTTGATTTCCTGATAACAGCCATTCTTTCTGGGGTGAGATGGAATTGAAGTGTTGTTTCAATTTGCATTCCTCAAATGAACAATGATGTTGAACATTTTTTCATATATTTATTTATATGTCTTCATCTAAGAAGTGTATATTCATCTCAGATGCTCATTTTTGGATTGGGTCTTTGAATTTTGAGGGCCTGATGTTCTTTAATTCTTTTTATGTTCTAGATAGAAGTCCTTTGTCTCAGAGAGAGTCAGCTAATTTTTTTCCTATCCATGGGTTTTATTTTACTCTGTTGGTGATCTCTTTTGAAATACAGAAACATTTCAAATAGGTGAGATCCCAGGTATTGATGCCTTGAAGTATTTCCTGCGCAATTCTTTTATTCATGAACTCTCTACCTACCTCTATGTCTTCAATATTTTTACTTTCCTTCCCAGTAGATTTAGTGTTTCTATTTCAATATATAAATATTTGATCCATTTTTATTTTAGTTTAGTGTGTGATGAGAAACAGGGGTCTAATTTTAGTCTTCAGCATGTGAAGAGCCAGTTTTGCCAGCATTATTTATTACAGAGGCTATCTTTCTTCCAGTGAACACATTTGTCCCCTTTGTCAATGGAGGGTGAGTGTGTTTGTAGTTATTTCTGCATCATCTAATATATTCTATTGATAGTTAGGCCTGCTTTTTGCCCGCCATGCTGATTTTATCACAGTTGGTCTTAGTATAACTTAAGGTCTGAGATTGTGATGACTACAGCCTTTGTTTTGTTGTCCATGATTGTTTTTTGTTTTTAATTTTTAAATTTATTCATCTATTTATTTGGTACAGGGTCTTGCTCTGCAGCTAGTACTCACTTGTCACAGGGCCAGCATGGCAGGTGGTACTGGGGATTGAACCCAGATCCTTGCATTTGCCAGGCAGACGCTTAGACTGCTGAGCTATCTCCCAAGACCCCATGACTGTTTTTGATATTATAGTTTTCTTTGGGTTCAGATGAATTTGAGGAATGATTTTTCTAGATCTGTGAGGTACAGTAATGGTGTTTCAATCAGGATTGCATTCAACCTTGATAAGAGTTTTGGTAGCATGGTAATTTTCACAATTCTTGTTCTTACTCAGGAGCAAGGAGTATCTTTCCATTTTCTTAAATTCTCTTCAATCTTTTTACAGAGTACTGTAATTTTAGCTATTAAATCTTTTTACTTCCTTTATTGGATAGATTTCTTAGTGTTTTATTTTTTATTCTTTTTTTCTTTCTTTTTAATGTTATTGTAAATGGTGTGGTTTCCCTAATTTTTCTTGGTGTATTTTTGTTGTTTTTGTATAGACATACTATTGAGTTTTTAAGGAATGCAAAATGGTTTTAAAAATTAGAACTGATACAAAATTTCATTAAACAAAGTACTAGAAATTCAGCAATGGTCGTTGAATTTCATGACGTTATCTTCAAATCAATTGTTCAGGTTACCAGATATAAACCTGCAAATTTGCTTAAAACGAAGTTACAATACATTACAAAGGAGAAGAAAAAATAAAAATATATAAATTACTTTATCATAAACTGCTCCTTTCAATAGGCCAGCAGAAATCAGCTATACACTTATCCAAGCTGTCTGGCATTCGTACATAAGTCTATCTTGTTTCATTCTCTCTTTCCTCCTGCGGCCATCCCAGCTGTTCCTTTGCACTGCACGGGTTGTTTCCCTTTCACGGTATCGATTGTGCCTTTCAGATTATATTTACTCTTTCAAGTTTTCACACTAGCAAGATAGTATGATGCTTACACACACAGATCTGACTTATTTCACTTGCCAGTACAGACTTTAGTCGCATCTGTTTACCTATAAAACCTCGGATTTATCTTCCTTATTGCTGAGCAACGCTCCATTGCAAAAAATACCACATATTGTATATCCATTCTGCAGTTGATGGGCATTGGCATTGTTTCCAAGGGTTAGCTATGATAAGTTGTGCTGCAACAAACATGGGTGCACATATATCGCTGTGCTATGCTGATTTCAGTACTTTTGGAAAGTACCCAGGAGAGGAATAGCTGGCCTGAAGAGGATGTCCAATCCTAGCTTTCTGAGGAAGCTCCACACTGATTTCCATAGTGGTTATATAATTCTGCACTCCCACCAACAGTGGAAAATGAGTTCTTTTTCTCCGAAGCCATTTCAGCATTTGTCATTGGCTGACTTCTTGATGACAGCCATTCTTTGTGATATAAGATGGGATCTCAGCATTGTTGTAATTTGCGTCTCTTGAATAACCAATGATGCTGAACATTCTTGCACATATTTATTTGCCATTGTATTTTTTTCATTTGTGAATGTTGACTTTATATCCTGCTGTGCTGCTGAATTTGGTTATTAAATCTACAATTTTCTTGGAGTCTTTTATGTAGAGTATCATGTCATCTGCAAATAATGGTTATTTGAGTTTATGTCTGTACTTACCATTGTATCACATTTATCGAGTTTTCTATTTTCTCAAAACCTATAGGGGGTTAATTGCTTTAGATTAAATGTAAGCTTAAAATTCAGTATGGTCTGTATTCTGACTTAGATGTTACTTTGCTTATTCTGGATATTTTTTTATTCTTTATTGACATACAATATTTAAATTGACTCATTGATAGTCACAGAATAACTTGCTGAAGATTTTATTTGAATTATAGCCAACCTATAAAAAATTGGGAAGAATTAATGTATTGAAGTTATTGAATCACCCTGTATAGAAACACAACTTATTTTCACATTTGTTTGGACTTTCTTTATTTCTTTAAGGGATACGTGATAATTTCCTCTTAGCTCTTGCACATACATTGCTAGAGTTATGTCTTCATTTTTCTTATTTGTTGACATTGATATAAACAGTATTGTTTTAATTTTAAATTATAAATATCCATGTGTAGACTACAAAAAAAAGCCTGCTAACAGTTTTACATTAACATTGCATTCTTTAACCTGTTTATAAATAACAGAAGAGTGATGAAAGTGTCAAATCATGAGAGGGATTCAATTCTCCAGCACTAAGGAGAAGTAAGTGAAGGAAAGCAGCCATGAATCAAGGAACGTAGACAGTATCTTGGGTCAGAAATGTGATTTGGTTGCCGCCAAGCAAGGAAAACATCTTCAATACGATGACCCCAAGAGAATGAACACCGATCTCTATTTACCAAATAAATAAATAAATAAATAAATAAGAGTGTTATCTCTAATGTCTTCACAATTGAATACAGTCATCTACAAACTGTCATTAATAGTTTGATGAAGATTTACATGAAATTCCTAATCTGTAGCACTGTGAAAAAAAAAATAAATTTGCATTGTTTTAATTCACTACAATTGTGACAGTTTCCAATTCCAATTTCCAATAGGAGATTAAAATTAGCTGTGAGTCAACTGCTTTTGCAGGGGTGCTAATCACTATGAAAATGATGTATGAAATTAGTACGGTATGTAGGAGAGCTCTCCAACCAACCTTATAGAAATTTCCCCAAGTTCAAAGCCCCGAATCAGTCAATAACAAGTGTACGTGACAGCTTAATAGAACTGATCACAGCCAAGCAGAAGAACCTATTGTGTTTCTATCCAAATGCTCCTCTACATGAAAGTTTTATTTATCTTCTACTTTAAATTCCTCTGACACATTCCATAAGCTGTGATGTTAAACAGAATTTGTAAGATTGTTTTTTTCCTGGACTGATTGATGCTCACTATCAATTCCTCTTGATTACAGTGTCATTAGTGAAGGATTCAGTTCTATAATCAAACAACTGGGGTCATGACCTCCCAAGGTTAATCTTGCTTTCATCATATTATGCTCTGTTATGCAAACTCTGCGTATTTATAATCTTGATATCTATTTACTGTACCTCGATTTTCCCAAATCTATTTGCTCAATGAGTATGTACCTAAACTCACTAGTTTAGTAAATTTTACTCCTACTAACTTTGTGAAGAGGGTATTTGAAATCACATGGAAAAGTTTTGATATGCTAGCATAATTAAACTTTGCTAATGTCAGAACAGAAAAGAGATTCTAAGCAGACATCAAGACACAAGCACATGCTCTAGGGTCTGTCCACAGAGTATTTTAATTTCAGAAGGTGGTTCTTCCAAACCTTATTCCTGCGGACCTTACCTTTTTTTTTTTAATTTTTTTTATTTATTTGAGAGAGAGAGAGAGAGAGAGAGAGAGAGAGAGTGTGTGGTGTGTGTGGCCAGCTCAGCCCACCAGGGGGCGGGGCTGGCTGGCACGTGGTGCTGGGGATTGAACCGCAGTCCCCGATGCCTTGCCAAGCTTGTTCTAAGTAGGTGCTCCAGACCACTGAGCCATCTCTCCAGCCCCCGGACCTTACCTTGATAATGTTTTGCATGATAGTAGAAATTAGGGAGCTTTGACTGTTAGAATCATAATATTCTTGGCAATATATTACGAGTGCTTATAAAAAATATCCTGAACCAAAGTATAATCAGCAGGTAAAGACAACAATGATGCATTCATAACTCATTCAATACCAGAGTTATTATTGTGACATATCTGTTATTGTGCCATCTTGCTATTTTCTATAGAGTTAGTTTGAAAGCCTTGCTACGAACTCTATGAATTGGCAAATATCATTTTAATAAGTTGCACCTAAGTAACAACAGTTTACTCAGATTATTTTATTTGATGGATTTCTTTGGAAACTAGGTACAAAACTAAGAACCTTATACTGTATAAAGTGTTCTTATTAAAGATATACACAGAGCCAGTGAAACTGGTTACTATTATATCATTTTTTAAAGGTATGAAACACTGAAACGGGGTTTACTTTATTTGTACAAAATACACACCTAATGATTGATATAGATGAGCTCTGTTGTCAGGCAGTGCAATCTCAGAGCTTGTGCGCAATGAACTGCTCTATGTTTCCAACTCCTATAAGATTTCTGTTGTCTAATTCATTGTCAAGAATGAGGTCACCATATAAATTGTAATTTGATATGGATGGAGATCTATCTATCTATCTATCTATCTATCTATCTATCTATCCATCCATCAATATGCTTCTGTTCTGGCAGGAAGAGCTATGAGAATTAGAGTTGTCACATAAGCTGGCCAAGAAAAGGAGTAAAATTCCATTGGAAATCTAGATGTCACCATGCAGTTCTGCTTCTACAATCTGCTTTTCATCTAACAAGCTATGGGACAATATCAATGGGCATTTTATGGTATTGCTCATAAACCCATTTGATTAATGATGTTAAATGAGGAGTATCAATTACAAAAAGCACATTCAGTACTAGGAAATCCCAAGATCCTGTCACAAAGGGATATTTATGGGAGAGCACAAGAGATTTATGCTGCTTATGCTAAAGCACTGTATGTCTTAGACAACAGTTTATCTTTTCCATCAGAACACGTTTACAAAAATATACATGCTGTGAAGACATAACGGAAGGAGCCTGTACTGTGATAAACAACAGCCAGCTTCAGGAACACACTACTATCAACCGAACTGATCTCTGCAGAAATTTATGAAAGCAGAAAATCCAGGTGCAGCCACTGATCACTGGCTAATCAAGGAGGACATCTTAGCTGTGTTTGCTCTTGCTGACATTATTTTCTAAATTTCATATTGGAGAATATAACTTGCAAATCCAGTGTCTGATCTTCCAGTGTGAGCAAAGATTGAGGAATAATGCCATGCCCTGCAAAACTGATGTATTCTGTATCACTGAAAATGTATTCCATTGTATTAGGAAGGCAGTAGCTGTGAACAAATGCCTACTATACTCATGATATAAGAACCAATTGTTGTCTTTTATTGAGTATCTATCATGTTATTATTAGATTAGTCCCTAATGATCTATAATAAATAGTTTGGGCTTATTGCATATTGAAAATGTAGGGAACAGCATCAGGATGACTGCTTAATAAAACATAATTAAGTATACCTTAAAATATATATCCAAAATATTGTTGGATGGTCTTAGAATCCATCCGTGGTGAAATTCAGGCATAGAAAAACCTGCAAAGTATTTCCTATATTTAAACATAGGCTTATGAATTTTCAATGTGGTTTATACTTCATCTCTTATAAGACTAGTAATAAGGAAAAATACAGGAGAGATGAGGAGGTAACGGGAAATGAAAGCAGCTAGGACAGTACCACAAATAGATCAAAACAATATTTGACTTATAAATCTATGATGTACATCAAGCACGTAGGGAGTGCAAAAGGAGATAAAGAGAAGGAAGACAAAATGCAACTGGAAGGTATAACTAACTAAGCAGAGAAAAAATATTCATAGAACAGCAGAGACTTAAAAGACTGAAATGCATTTGCTATAATTTACGCAGGAAATGTCCCCAAGGACTCAGGTGTTGAGGGTTTGCTCAGAGGGGAGGCAGGGGCAGGTAATTGGATAGTGAGAGCACCAACATCCTCTGCTGAGCAGTCAGCACCGCTGAACATGCTGCTAGGATGGAGTCCCAAGTAGAGGAGGTGGGGGCCTGGGGCCTGCTGTTAGGGAGGGAGGGCCACGTGGAGGAGGTAGGGGTCTGGGGGCCTGCTATTAGGGAGGGAGGGCCACGTGGAGGAGGTGAGGGTCTGGGAGCCTGCTGTTAGGGAGGAAGGGCCACATGGAGGAGGTGGGGACCTGCTGTTAGGGAGGGAGGGCCACATGGAGGAGGTAGGGACCTGGGGTCCTGCTGTTAGGGAGGGAGGGCCACGTGGAGGAGGTGAGGGTCTGGGAGCCTGCTGTTAGGGAGGAAGGGCCACGTGGAGGAGGTAGGGGCCTGGGGACCTGCTGTTTGGGAGGGAGGGCCACGTGGAGGAGGTAGGGGTCTGGGGGTAGGGAGGGAGGGCCACGTAGAGGAGGTAGGGGTCTGGGGGCCTGCTATTAGGGAAGGAGGGCTATGTAGAGGAGGTAGGGACCTGCTGTTAGGGAGGGAGGGCCACGTGGAGGAGGTAGCGACCTGGGGTCCTGCTGTTAGGGAGGGAGGGCCACATGGAGGAGGTGAGGGTCTGGGAGCCTGCTGTTAGGGAGGGAGGGCCACGTGGAGGAGGTAGGGGCCTGGGAGCCTGCTGTTAGGGAGGAAGGGCCACGTGGAGGAGGTAGGGGCCTGGGGACTTGCTGTTTGGGAGGGAAGGCCACGTGGAGGAGGTAGGGGTCTGGGGGCCTGCTGTTAGTGAGGGAGGGCCACGTAGAGGAGGTGGGGACCTGGGGTCTGTTGTTAGGGAGGGAGGGCCACGTAGAGGAGGTGGGGACCTGGGGCCTGCTGTTAGGGAGGAAGGGCCACGTGGAGGAGGTAGGGGCCTGGGG
>NW_004524660.1:5584480-5589676 GCF_000260255.1 Octodon degus | reverse complement strand
GAGGAGGTGGGGACCTGGGGGCCTGCTGTCAGGGAGGGAGGTCCACCTGGAGGCGGTGGGGGCCTGCTGACCTGCTCCATGGCTTCTTCGCACTCAGTCTTGCTCTCTGCTCCTGGACCCCGCCAGGTAAGCACCTTTGCTTCACCTTGTGTTTTGGGGTGATGTCTTTTCCCTGAAATCACCCAACTGTGTTCTGAAGGCTATGGACTGTGAGCCTAAAATGAGTATTTTCTCCCTTAAACTTTGTGTGAGGGATTCTGTCTCTGTAACAGAAAACTGACTATTACAGAAATACACAGTTAAAAGTTAAAAGTAGTTAAGGTAAAATTAATGTTAATGATGATTGTTTTTCAATTAGTTGTTTGTCAATTACAGATCTTTTATAAATTTAACATTTCAGAAATTCAAGCCGATTGAAATATAAAATAATATCTAGGTTGTATATGTTCTACAATAAGGATAAAGTGATTAGATTAAAAGGGGAAATTTCTGCCAGGAAGTATGAATAAAAAGAAATCCAGAGAGAGTGACACATAGTTCATGAAGAGGAAAACTTCCTTCAAGATTTGAAAAGGAAAACAACCTAATAAAACTTGTTGGATGAGAAAATGAAATTATTCCAAAGAAGTAACATTAAATACAGCCCTCAAAACAGAGGGATATAAATGAAAATGTTGTTATCCAGAGGGCACAATACTCCTTTAGCATTGCTGCTGAAAATATAGGCACTAGCCATCCCCAAAAGCAAGAGCCTGCACCTTTCCTGGCCTAGAAGCCTATGTATGTGCATTTGTATCTTAGCTACTTTTGTCATTACTGGCACCCAAAGTTAAAGTGGGAAGGTTTATTTAGCCAATAGTTTTAGAGGTTTCAGTCTGTAGTAAGCTGGTCCCAAGGCAGGGTGGCACATGGCACAGGCGTAGCAGTTCATGGTGGCAGAAAAAAAGCAAAAGCAACCAGTGAAAAATGAAACACCTTCTGTCCCTTATATGGCACACGGCCTACCCACCCTAGCGGGGTGTTGTGCTCACAGTATCGGGCCCAGCATTGGACCACGAATCAATCATAAACTCTAGACTCAGCCATCTAGTCAAATGCTCCCCATGACCTCCCGAGGCCTCACAGGAACAGCTGAACACAAGCCAGGACAGGCCGTGTACTGTTCTGTTGTTGCTGCAGCTTCTGCAGTAGTTGGTGTTGCCCTTCCAGGAAATGGAGTGGGTTAGTGTTCTCCTGCTGAGGATCCCACAAGATCTCAAGGGCAACAACACTTTGAGAAACTTGCTCTTTCAGGAGACACCCAGGATTGGCTCATCACAATCCATATTATCAGAAGGATTGCTGGAAGGACGAGAGAAGGGCAAAAGTGTATTTTCCTTCTTCTACTTCCGGTAATCTTTCTTCATGTCTGATTAACAAAATTTTATGTGAGTTTGATAAACACAGCTGGCAAGTTTCCAGATCAGTGCTAGAGATGGAAGACCACGAATGAATAGAAATAGAGCTTGGAGCCAATAAATATCCACTTTATTGTGCCCCTTTGATTAGCACCAATCCTCATCAATTAAAGCTTGTTCTGTTTGATCATTCTTGCATGCCTGTGTCTGGTAATCTGAGCAACTACTTTGAAGATAATAGTATGCAATATAATTGTTGATAATTTCATGTTTTATTTTGAAATTTTGTATCATTTTAGTTTGTTTCTCTATTTAAAATAAAAATTAATGTAGTATAAATACAACAATATTGACAAAGGTCTTTCTGAGATGAGATGATTTACCTTACAAGAACTAATATTCTTATCCCCTGGTTGGATTATCCACTAGTGTGCAGTTTAATGCCTCATCTAATTCATACAAGATCCAATCCAAACATCCAACATCTGTAATGAATAAGTAGTACTATAACTATCACTAACTCTGTTTATTATGAAAATATAAGAAAGCAAAAGATGAAAAAGGAAAGAATTTTTCAGTGGAAAAAATATATTTTGTATGAGAAAGTAACCATATAAAATATTGAAGTTTTTAATTTTACAGAAAAACTCACAAATATAATAAATACATATACAGTTATGTTATCTTAATAACAAAATATTGTACTTCAAATATCCAAAAGCAAAGTGTTGAGTAGTACAAAAAGATAAATCATGAAATATGTAGGTGTAAAAAATAAAAATAACCTCTGACAGTTTACATATTTGAGATACATAGTTTTAAAAGGCAAAGCAAATTATATAGATGTAGGTATATTATATAGATGTGATATATTTTATTTATATGAATATTCTCTCTAACAAACAGAGGAAAATGAAGTGTCTGCCTACTTAGGTACACAATCTTCACTTAAAACTCAGAACGTTGGGCCACGGATATAGCTCAGCAGCATAAGCACCCGCCTGGCAAGCGCAATTTCCCTGGCTTGATCCTCAGTACTGAAAAAAAATAATAATAATAATCAGAATATAAGTCTGAATCACGGAATACTGCCTATGGAAGCATGGACCTTTTGTGTAACAATACTATCTAAACCAATATTACTTTTGATATACTGAAAAGTCATCTTTGGAGAATACTTAGGAATTTTCAAACCTATAATATAAAATAGAACTGAAATGAATGATTCTGACTGCCCTTAGGTCGTTGTGGCCACAGTGCCCAGGGGGAGGGGGCAGCTGCCAGGAATGTCTGGGAGACTCTTCCGGGAAGATATTATGAAGCTGGAAGCACCTTCGCAAGAGTCTGCCAGCAAGAGGGAGGAGCAGCAGAAGAGTGGTAGAAGGAAGTCAAGACACGTCATGACTCAGATGAGAAAGAAGAAACAAGAGAAAATGGTGCTGCAGATGACCTGCATGCTCTCAAGCCCAGAAGCTAAAATCAAAGAGAAGCTAAATGGAGATACTGAAGAAGGATCAAATAGACTTTCAGATGAATTTTCCACATGTCACAAGTCAAGAAGAAAAGATCCATCAAGTGGAAATATTGATGAATGTGAAGAAAAATCTAAATGAGTGTCATCCATAGAAAGTTCTCATAAATCCAGTGTTAAGAAACTAGAATAGATTCTAACCCATAAACAGAAAAAAGGTGGCTTCTCCAATTTCACTATTTCTGAAGAGCTCATAAAGCTTCTGAAAGGTCCAGGAGTATTCTATCTCTTTCCTATTTAAGTTAAGACCTTTGGTCCTGTGTGGGAAGGAAAAGATTTAATTACTCAAGCATGGACAGGAATAAGAGACGTTCTCTTTTGCCATATCCTTGATTGAAAGGCTCCAAAGAAATCAAGAAACAATTTTTGGGGCCAGGGAGAGAGCTCAGTAGAATAAACACTTGCCCGGCAAGCTCAAGGGCCTGAGTTCAATCCCTGGTTCTAAAAAAAAAAAAAAAAAAAATTAAAAAGCTGTTCACCAAAGGTACTTCTTTTGACTCCAACAAGGGAATTGGAAAGCCAAGTAGCCAAAGACTTCCAAGGTATAACTAGGCAATTCAGCGTGGAGTGTTTCTGTGGTGGAACATCATATCAAAGCCAGATAAATCATATTCAAAACATTATTGACATTTTGGTTGGGATCCCTGGTACTTATCAAAGGTCATCTGCACAGTGGCCTCCTAGGTCTTTCTAAACTGAGCCGTGTTGTACTTGATGAAGTGGATCAAATGTTAGAATTAGGTTTTGCCGAACAAGTCAAAGATATTATCCATGAATCCTACAAAACTGATTCTAAAGATAATCCTCAGACTTTACTTTTTTCTGCAACTTGTCCACAGTGGATATACAAACTTGTAAAACAAACAAACAAACAAACAAACATGAAATTCAGATATAAACTGGTTAACCTTGTTAGAAAAATGACTCAAAAGGCTGCAACTACTGTGAAACATTTGGCCATCCAGTGCCGCTGGTCTCAGAGACCAGCAGTTTTTGGAGACATCCTGCAAGTCTACAGTGGGCGTGAAGGGAGGGCCATTATCTCCTGTGAGACCAAGCAGAACGTAACTGAAAGGGCCATGAATCTACACATAAAACAGAACATCCACGGTTTACATGCAGACATTGCACAGTCACAAAGAGAATTTATACTGAAAGGCTTCAGAGAAGGTAGTTTTAAAGTTTTGTTGGCCACCAATGTGGCTGCCCATGGTTTGGATATTCCTGAGGTTGACCTGGTGATTCAGAGTTCTCCACAGGATGTTGAGTCCTATAATCATCACTCTGGACACACAGGGAGAGCTGGCCGAATGGGGACTTGCATATGTTTGTATCAACCAAGAGAAAGAGGTCAATTAAGATATGTGGAACAAAAAGCAGGAATTACTTTTAAATGTGTCGGTGTTCCTTCTATAGTGGATTTAGTTAAAATCTAAAAGCATGGATGCCATCAGGTCTGTGACTTCTGTTTCTTATGCTACTGTTGATTTTTTCTGACCATCAGCTCAGAGAGTGATAGATGAGAAAGGGGCAGTGGATGCCTCGGCTGCAGCATTAGCCCACAATTCTGGTCCATCAAGCTTTGAACCACATTCTTTAATCACCTCTGAGAAGGGGTTTGTGGCCATGACCCTGGAGAGCCCAGAAGAAATACAGGATGTCATTTGAGCTGGGAAAGAACTTAACAGAAAGCTGAGTAGTACTGCAGTGTCCCAAACAGCCAAGAGGTGCCTCCTGAAAGGAAATGTGAGTGTTTGCTTTGATGTTCCCTCGACGGAGTCAGAAGGTCCCAGGCAGTGTGGTGTGGTTCAGACTGGACCCTCAGTGCCAACCAAGCTACCTGAAATTGAAGAATATTATGAGGGCAGCACACCTTCTAATCCCAGACCAAGTAGGGGCTGGTCAAGTGGCAGGTCTGGACAGTCAGGCGGCTCAGGTGGCTGATCTGGAAGCTAGTCAGATGGACAGAGTTGACAGGGGAGTCACTCAGGAAGCCACCGAGATGGTAGAAGACAAAATGGGAACACAAATTGATCAAGAAACAGAGGCCACTAATGAGTTTTGACTGAGAATTTGATAGTTAATCTGCCAGCATGAGCTTGTCTATTTCTGCCTAATCATTTGTACATTATCCACCAAAAATTAAGGTCATCATAGTTGAGGTATGTGTCTGCTGTTTGTGAGAAAGTGGTCATATTAAAAAATATATATTTCACTAGAATGGCTGTAAACAAATTACTTATCCAGTCATACCTTTGAATAAAAAAA
>NW_004524660.1:5574274-5577699 GCF_000260255.1 Octodon degus | reverse complement strand
ATTATTGAAACTGTCCTACCAATTTGGTTTGAAACTGTCTCATTGCTATTTGTTTCTCAATAAAATTATGGGAAAAAATAAAATTAAATTAAAAAAAGAAAAAAATCACTATCCAAATTCATTCATAAATCTTCTTTTTTAAAATATTATAACTAAAATAATTACATAGCATTTTCCTTTCCTTTAGCCACTTTGCATTAAGCAAATAAGGACAATTTTCTGGCTAAAATCTCTACTTCAGAAAATACCTTATGGTAATATTGCTGAATTGTTGATGGAATTAGAAATTGGTTATTACTCTGCAAGGCTTAATGAAGTTGACTCATATCTTGATTAACAACATAAGTAGAAACAGTGTCACTAAAAGTGTCAACGTGGCACCCAAAAACAGTGCACTATATTCTCAAGAAAGGAGGGCAAATAGTAATAATGAAGGAGTCCTCATCCCCCAAGTCAGTGGTTGTTAGCATCATCAGTGGATGTTCAGGTCAACCAGACATGGAGTCTGTTGAAGTGATGGGTCCTAGTTATTTACTTGTAATTTGCTTCTGTGACACTTTTAAATGTAGATGCAGGGACAGATGAAAATTCAAAGTGCTACCACGGGAATAAACAATCAGATAAATCCACCTATCACGAAAGACTGAACTCCTCTTTCTGCTGGTCTTTTGAAAGAAGCAGTTAATGCTTTATTATTATTATTCTTTTGCATTTCTTATGACATTTTTGTTGTTGCTTTGTTTTGATTTTTTTTGTTTGAACCAATCTTGCATGTTTATATCTTGTAAGCTAAACGACTATTTTGAGAATAACATCATGCAATACAGCAAACACTGTTGAATGCATAGTACAGTTTAGTGAAATTTTGTATAATTTATACCACTGTTTTCTTTCTATTACCATTTTATGTAATTTAAAAAATAAATATCAAAAAGAAAATGTTGGATTATCAGCTGGCAGAAGGCATTCTGTAAGGCAGGAACATGAAAAATAACATAAGCATAATTAAAAGACCAAAATTACTTTAAATGCTAATTATAATCATACTAGTACATTTTGTAGGCAAAATATCAATAAGCCAGTTAAAATGAAGCTGGAGGAAATTTTACTAATGAATGAATAAACCAGGGAAGGGCCACAATTTGCCATTCTGATAAATCAAGAGATCAGGAACAAATTGGAAGAAAGATGAATAGATGGAGGATAAAAGGAACACCTACCTTCTGGACCACATGGTCACACATACTAGCTCACACAAATGCATGTGAAACAGTAGGAAAAGTCAATTTCTACTTATTCAGCTCAGATGATTTCCTCAAAGCAACCTTACGTTCTCAAGACATTTAAGCAGATAATTTATGCTGGAGAAGTACAATGTAGCACAACCTTTCTTAAGAGTGGTCTACTGTCAGTTATTTTTAAAAAAAAATGATTTTATTGAGAAACAAATCGTAATGCGACAGTTTCAAAACCAATTACTACCACAGTTTCAATAATTAATACATTGCATATTGTTGTCTTTGGGGTTATTCATTGTGCAAGATGCAGACATGATATCCTGTTCACAAACACTATTAGAACAATATCTCTATTCATTGAATTAAGAGAATGCAGCTGTATATCTATCCTAAGTATTTTGAATATGCAGGTACAAAATGGTCCTTCCTTTATATCCCCCCTTTTTGTTTAGTTTTGTCAGAGAAGGGTATTCCATTGTCATTTAAATAATGTAGGTGTGTGAACTCAGCAAAATATTCCAATATAGTCCAGTAGTCCATAATAGTATTGAGTTTTCCATAGGACTGGCAAAGTCAGAAGTTGTTGACTTGAGCCGTTTACAGCTCAGCATATTAATATGGCTTTACTTTTTATATTTCATTTTTTATAGTTTTCTGCTAGTTCTTATATAGTCTGCACTTCTCATTTGCTTATAAATTGTGAGCAGAAGCTCCTTTAAGCTGTTTCTGAGTCTTCTCTAGTATCTATTTTTTCAGACCTGAGGATCAATGGAATAGATTTGAAGATGAAGAAGCTTCTCTAGTAACTAAATTGATGTTATCCTCCTTTAAAATGTTTTCAGTGAGAGGATATTAGATCTTTCAGTGTTCTAATAACTTGGGACCTAAAAAGTTAATCTGCTTACCTTGTAGTTTCTGTATAAAATATACAGTGCAGAAACCAAAGACCTTAAACCTCAGAGGAGCAACAGAAAGTAAAATTATGTAATATTTTTCCACCATCCTGTACCAAAACCTACAACCAAGACTTCTTCTCAGTATACTTAGCCATGGAGGAAACATACTCGAACAACCCTTCCATTCACTTTTTCAAAATTATTATTATTGCTACCTTACATGTGAAATAACTTGGTAGAATTGGAAAGTTGAAAGGTGATTGAAAATGAGTGACCCATTGTGGACTAATAGAGTCGTGTAGTGTGAGGGGTAAGAGATGAAGTCAGGCGGTAAGCTTGGTCTTGCAGAAGATGCACACCTCCCTCCCCATGATGCAAAGCAAGGTGCTGATGAGGAAAACTGGACCATCATTCCAGCTTCAGAAAGGATGTGAAAGCCTAAATAAGGCTGTTTCATGATCTTTCAGAAGTGAAATGATCTTGCACTTCATGGAAACATGGCTGAGGGCTGCTGAGGGCTGCAATTTTCCAAATGAAGTACACCAACATCTTTCTGAGAGATGTAGAAGCAATTGATGACTGTTTCTCACTTTAAGAGTTGTGAATTTGTTTTGTGTTTTATTCTGAGTATGGGGAATTTTTAAATCCTTGAAGAGCACTCTACCATGGAATCAAAGTTGAGAACCACAGGCATAAGAAACAAAAAGACAATACCAAACACATGCTATTTGTGGTCCATTCATAAATCATTGAAGACAGGGAAGAGTTAATTGATTTTGAATCCAAGTACAACTTCTGGAATTCCTAGAAATCATAATGGTCTTCGAGACATGATACATACATGCACTGATTCTTCAAGGTGTGTGTAATTATTATGATCAAATAAATAAATAAATATTTAAATGCACAGTCAAATAAATGAATGAAATTAAAAGGTTAATGTATGTCTTGGAACTTGGAAATAAGTTAGACTCTGCCAGTCCAATTATCCTTATGAAAAAGCCAAATTCAATATATAAATTATCTAATAATTTCTTTTTGATAACATAGATCTAATGGTGTGTGTGTGTGTGTGTGTGTGTGTGTATGTGTGTGTGTGTTACACAATGAGGGCTTGGTTTTTTGGTCCTACTGGCTCTGCTGCCAGAGTGCTGGAATTACAGGTATGTACCAGAACAAACCAGTTGACCCAGCAGTTATCAATAGCCATGTCTGTTTGTCTGTTTCAAGTGAAGTCCATATGTGAACCTGGAACTTTATCTGTGTGCTAGACACTTTAAAATAATATATA
>NW_004524660.1:5571911-5574174 GCF_000260255.1 Octodon degus | reverse complement strand
AAATGCAGGAGCAGAGGGGCAGAGTGAGGTTACTGAGGATGCACCCTGAAATATCCTGCAGCCACAGTAAGAAAGAGAGTGGGAGGAAGGGAGGGAGGGAGGGAGGAAGGAAGGAAGGAAGAGAAAGAAAGAAAGAAAGAAAGAAAGAAAGAAAGAAAGAAAGAAAGAAAGAAAGAAAGAAAGAGAGAAAAAAAGAGGACAGACCAAAAACATGGAATACATTTTCTGTGCCAACACAAGTTTTAAAATTGTTGGTATCATATCACAAGTATTAACAGCCACTCTATAGGGCCACTACTAATAAAATAATGGCAATGTATTGTTCTAAAATAATAATGGTGTGATGATTTCAAATATCAAGAATCAATTGATGCCCTTGATTATAGAATGACACTGAAAATGGGTAAATTTGGGGGAAAAAATTACTATCTAGACCCAGTCCTAACCCAGGCCCAGTGAGTGTATGGGAGAACTTCCAGCTACCCTGCACCAGCAGGACCTACTGGTCGCAGGTGAAGTGCAGCACAGGTGAGACACTCTTCCACCCCCTTGGGACACCCCCCCACCGCTCCACAGCACCTCCCCCACCCCGCCCACTGAGTAGGAATTTCTGCTGCATTTTGGGAACCCCCAGATCCAGTCCTACTCCAGGCCCAGTGAGTGTGTGGGAGAGCTGCCTTTACCCCTACTCCACCTTGTGCCCTCCAGACTCAGCTCAGGCCTGGCATACAGGCCTGGGGTAAAACCCTTCAGCTGCAATCCCTGCAGAGAGTGTATGGGATGGAACCACCCAGCTAGTCCAGGAGCAGAACATCTTGCCAGAGAGGAACAACAGGTTCACCCCCAAGGAAAGCAACAGGAAGGAACTGAGCACAGAAGCCAGACGCAAGCCAGGAAGAGCTGGTTAAATCCAAAATTTGTAGATCTACATGTGAACTTCAGTAGGTGCTAAGGCCATAACTGCAACAAAGATCTACAGCAAACATCAGAAGACAGTGCTACACAAAATGACAGCGAGAAGGAGAAAAATGCAATCTCAGAACCCAAACCCACCCATAACAAGTGCAGAGGGCACTAACACAGAACAAATTGGGAATCACACAGCTGAAAGCAATGAATCAAAGACTTCTGAAATAAAGAAACAACTGCAGAAAGGTAGACAGGAACTCAGACTGGAAATGAAAAAATAAATCCCTGAATTAATAACATCTGCAGTAAAGAATCAAATGCAGAAACATATGGAGGAAACCTAATGCCCACCCAGAACAAGTGTAGAGGACACTAGCTCAGCTCAAATAAATGAATTAATAGCGGTGATAGTAAATAAACAACAGCAGAAAGTCATAGAGGAACTCAGAGCGGAATTCTTTTCTACTAGCTCAGCTCAAATAAATGAATTAATAGGGTTGATAGTAAATAAGCAACAGCAGAAAATTATAAAGGAACTCAGAGTGGAATTATTTTCTTAAATAAAAAAAGAATTCTCAAAACTCATAGCATCTGAAGTAAAGAATCAACTACAGAAACATAGGGAGGAAACCCAATCTGAAAAAAAGCACTGCAGTAAAAGAATATATAACTACTTCTAAAGAAGATATTGATTAAAAAAAAGTAGAGGAGATTAGAAAAATGACGGATTCCTTGAATGAGCAATACAAGAAAGAAATAGATTGCATGAAGCAGAGTGAAAGAGATATAGAGGAAATTAAAATCTCAATCACAAGCTTGCAAAACCATTTAAGTGAAAGTGAAGACAGAGTTTCAGATTTTGAAGATGCTGGTGCAGCTAGTGAAAAGATAAGAAAGGATCTCTTAAAAAATACTAAGATGCAGGAAAAAATAATCCATCAACTGCAAGATGATGCAAAAATGAACAATGTGAGACTAATAGGTATCAGTGAGAAAGAAGGAGTCAATACAAAGGACATTAAAAAAATATGGGCAGAAGTAATAGCAGAAAACTTCCCAAATATGAGGAAACAATCTGACATTCAGGTAGATGAAGTATACAGAACACCAAGTAACCTCAACCCAATGAAAAACACACTGAGACATATAACGCCAGAAATTCAAGATCCCAGAAATTCAGCACAGAAATAATATACTGAAAGCTGCTACAGAAAAAAAGCAGATCACATTCAAAGAAAACCCATCAGAATTAAGGTCAAATTTCTTCACAAAGCATGAAGACAAGAAGAGCATGGAGCAGAATGCTTCAGGTCCTTTATGAAAACAAATTCCAGCCCAAGACTACTATACCCTG
>NW_004524660.1:5563201-5565904 GCF_000260255.1 Octodon degus | reverse complement strand
ATATATATTTCAACACTCTTCTAAAGAACAGTTTAACTCAAGAGTGACAGCTTTGATTTCCTTTGCTTTTTAGTTTGAAGGTGAAAGTAAACGTAAGGACTTAATTACCAAGTTATTCACCTGAAGGCTTTTGTGCTTGTTTTCAATGAACAACAAAGGCAAACTCTTTGAAGTACCACGAAGTATATGTGTTAAGAACTGCTGTGTGTTTAATCACTGCTCTCTAGACTCATAACTGCAGGATTATGAGTGGAATCACACCACTTAATCCCCCATGTTTCCTAAATACCAATGTTTCTCTAATTTAAATTTTTATCAAAATGAAAATATTATAAATCCTTCAGAGATTTTATTGATTTTTATGAGAAAAAAATATATACATATTTTGTACTTGGTACAGCATCTCACTACGCAGCTGGGACTCATAGTGATCCTCCTGTTTTCAAGCCTCCTGGCGCTAGGATTCTAGGTGTGCACCACCACACCCATACTCCAGAGAAAACATTTAAAATTGCAACATAAAATTAGTTGCAAATTCCTTATCATAGTCATTCTTCTAAAATGTTAAAACTAACCATTTGACAAATTACTGAGCCAAGTAGCAAAACCTCAAATGACAACACTGAAGATAACATGATGGATGATGTTTTACTGACAACAAACATTATTTTCAACAAAGACATGAATCGCTTCAAGGGAAGAGATCCTCCACCCCGACCCCAAGCTTTGTAACTTTTTATGAGCTTATTAAGTTTCATCTCTACCACAACATTTAAGTACTAGAATCGTTGCAAAATCCTTTGTTCATACAGAGCAGTGTCTGTACATACAAATAAGCTCTGTTCTTATCTTTTTCATCCATAATATCCAAGAAATACAATATAGAATAAATGCAAAGGTAAATAAAATTATAACACTTGAAAGCATGTTACAGCCCGCAAAAGTAAAATATCCCACTTATAAAAAATATTAATTTTATTGAGTGATGATTGCAAAGAAAGTCAGTATTCTTATAAAGAATTCTCAGGATTCTGTGACACATTTCTTGACCTTGTTTTAGATTTAGTGATATAATTAGTCAAAGATAAGAGCTGCTAAATTGAGTTATTACTGCAAATATCATGGTCCTCAAACATATATTTTATCTGTACAATTTGTCAATATAAATCTTGAAAACTTGTCCATTTTTATGTCTCAATTTTTTCTGCAACTTGCTAGAAATAAGGATAGTATTATAATCAATCTTGGTTTCTTATTATTAATGGTCAACCAAGGAATAATAAACACACCATTATATTCTAACATATTTTTATTACAATTGCAGATTTGAGCTTTAATCTCAAAAAGACCTACACCATTTTCTCTAGAAAGAAGCTGAAAATATATTTTTATGTGTAGTAATTGTCAGAAATTTAAATAATATGTAGGCAAAATAATGCATAAAAAAGCATTCCAGAATAAAAAAAAATTACACAGTAACTAAATGTGAAATGCAGTGCTTCAAATCAGATATTATTAAAAAAAAACAATCATTTTCATTTTACTTTTAACTTGGGTACCTACTTCACATTAAAATCCTCTACAGTAAGGGGTGATTATTCTAGCTACTTATCTCTACCCTATTCCCAGTTGAGTTGCATACTGCAGGTAATTTCAATTAACAAGAAGAAAATATTCAACTATTTCAATCAAATAGCTTAGGAAATTGAAGCAAAATATTTATTCCAAACACCATGTAAAAGATGCAAAATATTTATCACTGGGGGAAAAATCATAAATTTTTATACTCAGCGTAAATAATTTCCATGTTATTTAACAATGTCTCTTAACCAGACTAATCTGTATAACTGTGGCTACCCGAACCAACATCATGACTAGTTGTATAAAACGTTCATTGTTATCAATGAATCTTACAATCTAATGAAATCTGCAGTCACAATTGTAAACAAGTTACAAATTGAGACGATAAGCAAAGAAAATTATTTGCTAAAAATTATCTGTCATTTAAAGGCTATTATCATAGCAACATTTAAATTCTTTGCCATATTTGTATTAACTTTAAAATAATTAACTTGTATTCCAGCCCATTGGGCACATTTTAGCTTATGGTGTTAATTTGTATTTTTCTGCATCGTATGCAAGTACAGAAAAGAGGAAGCCCTACTCTCTGCCTAGATCAAGCTCTTCTGAAATGTATTTCATAAACTTGTACCATTGGTTATCCTCCCTCACCCAGGAAAATAATCTATGCAAAATAACTGAGAAGTACAAATTAAGGATTTGCTTCTTACACTAAGGATATAAGGGAGAAATTCCCAAGGATCTTTCAAAGTTTTTCTTGGTAGAATACAGAGCTTTAAGAATACAGCTATGGAATTAAACCATTCTAGACTTGAATTTCTAACATGACTTGTTAATTGCCTGTCATTAAGAAAACACATGGAACATACTGTGCCACCTTTTCTTAGATGAAATATGAGTCAAACTGTGAACTCCCTGAGTTTGTAAAGGAAATAAGTGAGATAATATGCATGCAATACTAAGCAGAAGGATCAACACATAGCAAGTGCGTAAAAATATTTAACCAGTTCTTTAATGATTTTCTATATGCAGCCATGCAAAACTTTTACATTCTGTCTCTTCTCTCCCTCTCTTCTTGCTCTCTCTCTCTCTCTCTCTCTCTCTCTCTCTCTCTCTCTCTCT
>NW_004524660.1:5562068-5563101 GCF_000260255.1 Octodon degus | reverse complement strand
AAAAATTCAAGAGGAAGAGGTAACACTCATAAATATGTAGCACCAAACACAGAATCACCAATTATATAAAGAAAATCTTAATGGACATGAAAAATCTAATATACAATACCACAGTCTTAACAGGAGACCTTAACACCGCCTTATCCCCAAAAGATAGATCAACCAGACAAAAACTTAACAAAGAAATAACAGAAGTGAACCAGAGCTTGAAACAAATGTACTTCGTGGACATGTACAGAGTGTTGCACTGAAATACAGCTGAATACACATTTTTCTCAGATGCACATGGCTCATTTTCTAAAATAGACCACATACTGGTCCATAGGTCATGCTTAAGTATATGCAAGAAAACAGACATTATCCCATGCACATTAACTCACCACAGTGCAATGAAACTGGAAATAAATGACAAAAGGAACCAGGAAAAAACCTTAAATATATGGAAATTAAATGATGCACTACTCAGCAACAAATGGGTCCCAGATGAAATTAAATAAGAAATTCAACAATATATACAATTCAATGAAAATTCAAGCACAACTTATCGGAATTTATGGGATACGATGAAAGCAGTTTTCTGAGGGAAATTCATAGCTGTGAATTCACACATTAGGAAAACAGAACGGGAACAAATAAATACTCTAATGCTGCATTTTCAACAACTAGAAAAGGAAGAGCAAATCAAACCCAGAGACCAAAGACGGGAAGAAATCCTAAACATTAGAGCAGAAATTAATTCAATTGAGATGAAGAAAACAATTCAAAGAATTGAAAAAGCAAAAAGCTGGTTCTTTGAAAGATTAAATAAAATCAGTAAGCCCCTAGCTAACCTCATCAAAAAGAGGAAAGAAAAAATTCAAATATAAGCAATAAGGAATGAAAAGGGTGTAAATCCCACAGACTCAGTGGAAATTCAGAAGATTATCAATAGCTACTCTGAGAATCTTTACTCTCACAGAATAGAAGACACAGAAGAAATGGACAGATTCCTAGAAAGGTTCAAATTACCTTTCTAGGAGGAGGATTTCAGAAA
>NW_004524660.1:5553624-5555153 GCF_000260255.1 Octodon degus | reverse complement strand
GGATGAGAAGACAATGGAAACTGTAAGATAATTAACTTCAATTCCAATTTGTTGAATTTTTGTGGACTAAACTAGTGTGAAAATTTGAATTGTCTTGGCTACAAACTAGAGCCAGTCTATGTAATTTATTTTTTAAAAAATCAAACCTATGAGGGCTGGTTGCTCAGCAGTCTGCAGAGCCTGCTTAGGCAATCTTAGGCAAAGAAAAGGGACCGAGGTAGGTTGCCCTGGTATCACATGCCAGCTCAGTCCAATCCCCATGGTGAGCTGAGCTGAACACAAAACAATAGATAAATAAATAATAAAATAAAATAAAACCTATGAAACTCTCACAGAGAATATCTAAGAAAAATCTCTTCTTACCATAGCAGAGAAAGGGCAAGAAGAGTTATTGTGAAACTCTCCCAGAAATTTCTCTAAAGCAAAGTCCTACATGCACAGGGAAAGAATTTGCTTGTGCAGTCTGTTTTTTTAACAACAGATTAAAAAAACATCTGAAGAAACCCCTTATATTTGTATTCACTATGTATACTTTTTCCATTGTTGCAATTACCTAAGCATGACAGTGTACCACTTATTCATGTAACATGGCACTACAGTAGGTATTCTAATTCATCCTAAGGGAGTATACACAGGCAAATACTGTTTCATTATGTAAGAGTCCTGCATATCTTTGGATCTGCCTGGCCATGGGGAGCCTAGGAACAAATCCTATATCATAGTGAGATCAACTCTACCTGGAAAACTTGTCAGATCTGGGTGCTGGGAGGATTGCACCCAGCTTTGCCCTCCTCCACCTCACGTATCTCACCTAAAGGATTACAACAAAAGCAAAACCACAGAGAAGAGAGCAAAATCCTAAAGAAATATATTGACATTGTTGTATCTTGAGAAAAAGGTAAATTGCAGAGAAAAGAGGGGACAGCAGAAGCAGTCAAAGAGGAAGACGAATACCGGTAAAAATCGCATCTAAAACATACAGAATATATTCTTCTGCTACAATCTATCAGTGTTCAACACAGCTTCAATGACTTTAAGCTGTAGGAGCTGCCGAATTCACACACCTCCTGAGTATCAGCCCACACAGAAGTATACCAGCCCTTCAAAAAAAGAGGATAATAAAACAAGCATATCAGAGTCTCATAGGCAACTAAAATAGATAGAAATAGTACAGACAGTTGGACAGGGCTAGGCCTTCAAAGGAGCCAGTGTAGAAGACAACACACCTTGCAACTGTGGGAGGGACAGGCAATCCTGCTGTGGGCCAGGCCTCTGGACAAAAGATCAAACAGACGCTGACTTCCCTAGAGATAAGCATCCTGGACTGACAATCACCTTGAGGAGGCCAAGAAGAGTCACTAACAGCCCCCGACAGGAAGAGGCCCTGTTCTGTATTCACGCACGCTCCCTGCACGACTTGCTTCCCTCATTCAGCCCTGGATCTAATCAACTCTATGTAAGCACTGCGCTTGTAATCATACTGGTTGACCATAGTTTTGCCCACCTCATGCCCGGCCTAGCACATTCCT
>NW_004524660.1:5552626-5553405 GCF_000260255.1 Octodon degus | reverse complement strand
GGGTCCCCTTCTGTCTCTCTCAGACAGAAGCTTTCTTTCCCCACTAAATATATTGTGCTCGTATCCTCCCACCACTCCTAAAATCCACTGTTCAGTTTTAGAAAACACGAACTAGGCCCAGGTATCTTCAGGTTAGGAGTTTCACTCTTCTATACCAAGAGGATTTTAATATTAACTCCAACTAAGAATAGCATGAATCTTTCAACAAAGGATCTACTTACCTATCACCTACACATGCACAGCTTGCGTACAAGACTAGGGGCTTAAGGGTGATATAAAAAGTTACAAAAGAAGCAAAACCAGAGTCAGAGGAGAGATAAAAACATGTATGACAGAAATATTTTAAGGAAAAAGGACAGGATTTTCTAAAAGTGGTACAGACAATGGACTATAGCTTTACGAAGTTTAGAGAATGCTGAGCAGGGTAATTCCCAAATATAACACATTAGGTATGTTGTGTTTGAACTTAAAATCAGTAAGAGAGAATTTTGAAGGGAGACAGAGGGCAGGTAAACATCTTTTCCACACAGTAACAAAGAAAGTGCTAAGCCCTGAATGTCTGAAGCTTTCGAAAAGTTGCATGCTGAAAATCTAATTTCTGAAATTACGGCTTTAGGAAGTGGCCCCTTTAGATTTGATTAGGTCATGAGGACAGAGCCCTATTAATAAGTTAATGTCTTTCTAAAAGACACCACAGAGAGTGCATTCCTCCACCCGGCACATGAAGACACAGCAAAAAGTCAGCATTCTGGGCCTGGTGCCCTCTCCAGACTCCAGTA
>NW_004524660.1:5513343-5552116 GCF_000260255.1 Octodon degus | reverse complement strand
AAACAGAGGTAAAATAAAATATTCAACTTTTCTTAATTCCAATTGATATAAACATAGCTAGTTGAAGAAATAAAAATACAAATGATTTAATAATCATATTACATGTAAAAGTCAATTGAATGTCAAGAACTTCAAGAGTATGAACAAAAGAAATTGGGACTATCCCATCTTAAGATAATTGGATTGCACATGAGCAAGAACATTGCTATATCAATGCCCCCATGATGTAAATTCTCAAGTGAACATCGAGTTTTGATGGATCAATGATATTAAGCTAAGAAAGGAGACAAGTAGGACTGTATTTTGTAGCCGTATAAAACTTGGTACATCTGAATAGAAGAAAAGAAGGATAAAAACAGAGGCCACAGTTGTTTATCCAAAGAAAAAAAAGAACTCAAAATGGGTCATGAAATATACCAGAAAAAAATGGAAGAGAAAATATGAGTGAATTTAAATGTCAGGATCAATTTTTAGGTGTATTTTAATTTTTAAGGTGTTGACTGATTTCTTGTCCGCCTCAGTGGAAATGCCTAGCCAAATGAATCCACACGGTTCGATTGCGGAAAGCCTACTTTAAGGAGGATTGTTGTTGGAACAGCAGAAAAGAAGAGAATAGGAGGAAAGGTTTGAGCTGGCCGGCCTCAGAGGACCCTTGGCTCTCTTCTTCGAAGGGGCTTGGTGGCTGCCGTGGCCAGGGTGGCTGCTGTCCTCTTTGGAGTCCTGGTCTTCACTTCTGCCCCGGGCATATCTGTGGGCTTTGCTGCACAGCCTTCAGCTTCTAGCCTTGGCCTTTCATCCTCCTTCGCTCCTAGAGCGGACCCATCTATGTCCAAGTGCAGACCCTCGATCTTCCATTGTGAGTGTGCAATATCCATTACAGGATATTGCTGTGTTGGTCAGCGGGTGCTTGAGTCAGATGTAGAGTCGTGGAAACATCTGTCTGTGCACTGGAGGCCTGAAGGGTCGAGCCGAGACCTCCAGCTGGATGCTTTGCCTCTCCTTGTGCAGGCAGAGATTTTGCGCGGTTTACTTGTGACTCCGTCTTTGTGGGTGGCCTACTCTCGTGAAGTCCTGTGCCCTACGTTAAATTTTATTGAAAAGGGCAGGCCAGATAGTTCATTGGATTAAAGCACATGTAAGCAGGCACAAGGGCCAGGGATTCAATCCCTGGGCCTGCCATGCTGACCCCGCCCTAGGGGCACACTGAGGCGGCAATTGAGACTGGGCGTGGTGGCGCGTGCTTGTAATCCCAGCTCTTGGGAGGCTGTAAACAGGAGAATCAGTACAAGTCCGATCTAGTAGTGAGATCCTGAACACCCTGTCGACCCTGTCCTAAAATATATAAATAAATAAATAAATAAATAAATAAATAAATAAATAAATTTGATTGACAGTGTGTGCATGCTCTTTTGGCAAATTGACATGGTATTTTATTTAAGCTGTGTGCAGAAGAAAATAATGTGCATCCCTATCATATACACGTAAAAGTAATAGGGATGTACAGTACAAAAACAGTTTCTTGTAATTACTTCACATCCTTGTGGGTTGTATACATAAGGAAAGAAATAGTTTTAGAATTACCAAGAGTAACAGTAATGCAGTTTCTTGGGTTCATAGCAGTGTCTGCTTAAAATTCTGATGCAGATAACCAAATCTTTCAGGGATCTAATGAAAGAACTAGCAAGGTCAAGAAATGTCACAAACTATAAAGCTACAGGGAGGTAATCCAATGACCAATTTAGAGGTTTCAGTTTTATTTAAGAAGTACTTTGCATTTCATGCTTGCCTGTAATGCGTCACCAGCAGCAAGACAAGGAAGGTCTGTAGGCAGCAGAAACAGAAGCAGCAAGCGTGTGAGCTGAGGCGCAGCACGCAGCCCTGCGGTTCACGAGCGAGGCCCTCGCTTCTGTGCTCTAGAAGCAGCAAGTGGCCCGGCAAAAGCAGTCGGCTTTGAGAAGCCAGAAATCAGGTGTGGGAAATGGAAAACAGACTGGAGTGATGCTGTGCAGTTAGTGTGGGGGCAGAGCTGTGGGCAGCCCTGGCCAGCAACCCATGTAGAAGCAGTCAGTTCCTCCGGGATGGCTGCCTTGGAACAGAGGTCAGACTTCATAACTGTACAAGCTGGAGTCTGCAAAGTTGGAGCTGGATTTGGATAGGATGACTCCAGGTTTCTGGCTGTTCTCACTGCTAGAATCCGAAACTACAGCCATGGGCAACACAGGGAAGCTCCGCAGTTGCCCTGTGCACATCCTCTGTGCTCTCTTGCTCCTTCATGCCACATGACTGGGACCTGGGAGTGACAGGAAGGGAGTCTCAAAATCAAAGCCAAGAACACACCAATGGCCTCAGAGAGAGTGCCTGAGCCCTGTGTGCGGCTGTGAGGAGTGGCCAGCCCATGCACTACCAGTGCCCATCATTAATCGTTCTGAAATATCCTTGGCCAATATCATGGAAATCACCTTAAGATTTTAGCAGGGAGGGGAACCAAACAGCATGTTCTTTTGATGTACCTTGTCCCTGCCCTGCATGCTCCTGTAAGAACTGGTGACACGAAATTGTTACCAGGAGTGGCTCCAAAGGAGCAGAATTGTAAAGATGAAATTATTAATTGTTTTAGGTTCTGGAAGCTGCTTCTCTAATTCATGAGCCCTAACGGTGCTATGGTTCTTTATGCCACGAGGGATATTGATGGTCTTCATAGCTCTGAACAGTTCACTGTGTAGATCTATGTGATTATCCTAACTCTCCACTGTGAGAGGTAAGGAATTTACTGAATCTGTGTGTGAATCTTAAATATTTTTGCAAGAATTGGAAAAATAATGATGCTGACTGCTTTGGTTTTAGTATCTTTGGATAAACTAGTGAAGGAAACAATGAGCTTAAAACATGCATGAGAAACCTGAGGTCTTCTGACTGTGAGGATAAATTGATAAAGGAAAACACAGAGCTCAAGTGTGCAAACTCCCAACTCCACATACATATGAAAAAAATAACAAGTTTCTAAATATGTCCTGAAAGATAATCTCCTTTCTTTGTACAACAGGACCAAGACAGAGAAAACCCAAACACAGATCTGTATGTTTTCCAAGAGCCTCTTGCACTCCTCAGAAAGGCTCTTGCAAGGTGCTCGGCTATATGGGCTGACACCTGACCTGTTTCTAGGAGCTCGGCTCAGATCAGAAGAGCCAGGACCCTTGGGGCATGGCCTAACAGGGGCTTTGTCCATCCCTAGATCCTCCTTCGGGTCTTTCATCTAGTTCTGTTCTGGCCTCACCAGCTGTTATCCACCAAGTCCCGCTCCCATGCCATCCTGATGTGGAGATAGCCATCTGGGGACAGAATGATAGCCATAAAAACTTTCTCCTTCCTTATATTGGTGTGTTGGGTACTTTGTCCAGCATCCACAGAAGTGACTAACACCATGGACGTGAACACACATATACACACAAAAACTATACACAATTTTTTTCTTACTGTTTTTCTCACAATTGCTGAAAACATGGAAACATTTCATAATAGGTGGGTGGGCATAGAAAGCATAATACACTATATACATCAATTAAATAGAATAAATTACTCAGAGGGAGGACTAACATAGATAATATATAAAGAACTCAAATAGACTACCTAAAATAAAGCACCCAATCAAGAGATAGGCAAGTGGAGCTGGGGAGATAGCCCAGCAGCATAATTCCCTGTCTGGCAAGCAGAAGGTCCTGAGTTTGATCCCTGGTACCAAATGAAGTAGTAGTAGTAGTAATAATAATAATAATAATAATAATAATAATAACAAAGAAATGAGTGAGTGAAATGTAAAGTTCACATTTCATAGAAAGAAGTACAAATGGACAACAAATACATAAAACAAGGTTCAACATTGCTGGTCATTCAAGCAACGCATATGAAAACCATGCTAAGATTCCATCGTATGCTAGACAGAAAGGAAACAATCAGAAAACCAACAAATAACAAATGGCTGGGTGGCTCTGGGGAAGCAAGGAGCCCTTTCTCCTTATCGTTGGGAATGGAATGCAGTACAACCATCAAGAAAATCAATATGGAGATTCCTCAAGAATGAAGAATTAGAACTAAAAGTTCCTGAATAACTAAAATTAGAAATCCTAAATGACTCATCTGTACGCCTTTAAGGTATTTTCTCCCAAGAGCTAAGGACAGTACACTTTAGTGATAAATGCACCCCAGCATTTAAGGCAGCATAGTCATAATGGCCCAATCCTAACAGCAGCCACATATCGATGAACAAATAATTGAATAAAAAGAATGTGGTATCTTTACATAATGGAATATTACTCAGCATAAAGAAGGACAAATTCTAGACATTTGTAGGAAAATGCATACACTTGGCAAATATAATATTGAGTGAAATAAATCAGACAAACAAGGGTAAATGCATATAATATTTCTCATTTAAGTAAGGCAAAGTGCAAACCAATAGTAGAATGAAGTATGGATAGAAGGAGACAAAAATTAGAACTTCTGCAAAGGTGAAGGGGACCAGGATATAAAGGGTGAAAAGAGAGGTGAAAGAGAAGTGAAAATGTGTAGAATAAGAGTTTCCATATGTAGAAAGCTAATAGCCTCAATATGATAAGGGCAAACCAATATGTATCAGTTATAATCATCAATGAAAATGGCCTCAGTTCACCAATCACAAGAAATATATTGACACAATGGATCAACAAAATAAAATCCAACATTATGTTGCATACAAAAGACACATTTAAGTCAAAGAAAAGTCATGAACTAAAAATCAAAGGATGGAACATAATAGTTTATGAGGCAGGAGCCAAGGAAAAGCAACAACAGCTGTTCTATTTGCAGACAAAGTGAATTTCAAGCCAAGACTGACCAAAAGAGACAAATAAGGTCACTTGTTAAGGAAAAACTCCAAGTGGAAGAGGTACTAATTCTAAATATATATGCACCAAAGACGAGCACACATAACTATACAAAGCAATTATTAACAGAAATAAAAAAGCACAAAAACACGGACATCATTATAATTGGGGACCTTGGTACTGCACTTTCACAAAACCATAAATTATCTGCACAAAAATTCAACAGAAATATCAGAACTAAACCAAATCTGTGAACAAATGAACTTAGTAGATGTCTAGAGGGTTACACCCCACCAATGAAAATACACATTCTCAGCTGCACATGGGATGTTCCCCAAAATAGACACATACTAGCCTACAGAAGATCCTTAGGTAAAAACAAAGGCATTGACAGTGCCCCATGCTTAGTATTAGATCATAATGAAAAGAAGTTAGACATCAAAAGAAACTACAAAACTATACAAATACATAGAAATTATATAGCACCCTCCTCAAAAAACAATAGGCCTGGGTGAAATTAAAGAAGAAATTAGGCATTTTCAACAGTTAAACTATAATATCACTGTATTTATTATCAGGGAATTGTAGTGATGAACTCTTACATCACGAAGGCAGAGTAAGCTCAAATGAAAACCCTAACACAGAACCTCAACCATCCAGAGGTTTAGACAAAATAAGTCCAGAGCTCATATGAGGGAGAACATTATAAATATCTGAGCAAAAATTAATGCAGCTTAAACTAAGAAAACAATACAAAGTATTAATGAATTAAAGTGTCTGTTCTTTGAAAGATTAAATGATAAATCCTTGGCCAATTTTATCAACAAAAGGAAAGACTCAGATCCATGTGAGTAGGAATTAGAAGAGTAAAATCACCGAAAACCAGAAAATCATCCATACCTACTTCAAGAATCTTCATTCCCATAATCGGGCATGGGGGATAAAAAGGGAAAGGAGAAAATGCGAAAGGGAGAAAAAGTGGTTCAACTTTCCCCTCTCCTTTCCCATTAAATTGCCCTACTATCCACCTATTGCAAAGGCAGATTTGAATTCTTTATTTTTTTTCTCCAATATCTGGCCTCCTTCCTAATGATCTTTCAGTGAAGCTTTTTCCTTCCTGCAGGATCCCAGAAGCATAATACTGACTTCTGCATTTTGGGCAGTGAGACAGCGATGGGTATCTCAGTCATAGAATGGCACAAGGCCATGTTAAGTGCATGTGGGCGACAGAAGCCAGTGCAAATGACATATGTCAGGGCATTTTTAGTTTTATGGCATTTTATACAATTTTAAAGTATGTGTAAAGAAATTAGTGGTTATTAGGCAACTACATAGGAAGTAATTTATGTATGTGAAGTGTGTGTGTGTGTGTGTGTGTGAGAGAGAGAGAGAGAGAGAGAGAGAGAGAGAGAGAGTTGTTATAAAACTTCTTAGGATCTGAGCATGTAGCTCAGCAGCACAGCGCCTGCTTGCCAAGATCAAGCTCCTGAAGTTTGGTTCCTTGCGTCCAAAAGCATACTCTAGGGATATGTAGCTACTGTACATAATAACACAGTGATGCACTAGTGATATTTACTTTCAATCCTCTAAAATTTAGTAGCACCTTAATTTATAGAAATGTAACTTAAATAAATTACAGCAGGGGGGGAATCATTTGATGAGATGTAAACACAGCAAAAATAATCAATTTTGCAAATATTTTGCAATCTTATTGGAATGAGGATGTGTTAGCCCAAGAATATTTGGAAAATCATGGATACCTTAAGTGAAAACAACAGGAATTGCACACACACACATTATTCTTCAGTTGGCAAAGTCCTTTTTAAGCCGGTGTATGAATTAGCAATTTTGAGACCACAATAGGTATATTCCTGAATTGGGTAAATCAGCAAAGGGATTTCCCAAGCATTCTCACTTTTAGAGAGAATGCTAGAATGAATGAACAGAGTGAAGCAAGGAGTGGGGGGTAGCATGGGCCTCATAACATATGTGGGTCAGAAACCCTTATATACCTCATGCTTAGCCTAACACATGCACAGGTGGATGAACTTGGAGTATGTATACAGATTGACATGCACATTACAATTCCAAAATCTGTTGCTCAAAATCCTAGAAACAACAGCTAGCAAGATGTGAGCATTATGGATATTCAGATCTTATTTTTGTTACCAATTTTTAATAAAACAAATAAGCGCCCCTTAGAGAAATGGCTGATTCTAAGACTAGAATAGTAAATGTATGAGATGAACAAACAGGAGTACCAACATACCAAAAACTGTTAATTTTTTTTTAAAAAAGAAAAAGAAAGTAGTAATTATTTCAAAGGGACAATGGAGCTAACAGACAGGCCTCTAATGGCCAAAGTTGAAAAATTTTGAGTAACAAAATATTACATAGGACCGGGGAAATAGCTCAGTAGAATAAGCGCTTCCCTGGCAAGTGCAAGGGCCTGAGTTCAATCCCCGGTTCCTCCAAAAAAAAAAAAAAATACAAAAATGGATTAGATCCCAAAGTATCAAATAAATACAAATATCTTTTTATTAGTCATTTTTTTCATGGCTAGGATAAAATACCGAACCCTAGCAACTTGAAGACAGGAGAGTTGGATTGGACTCAGTGAATTCCATGGGTTCAGTCAATGGCTAGCTGACTTAGAGACAAAAACTGCTTGGTGGAAGGTTCTGATGGAAGAAATCAGCTGGCGTTGACAAGAAGAGGGCAAAGGGGAAGGGAGGAGCTTCCAACCAGAATGTGACCTTCCCGTCGTGGTGCAGGGTCCCAGCATCCCAACCAAGCCTAACTCCTAAGAGCACCTTAAATTATTAAAATCATCACTGAATGAATCTACTGATGAATGTAGCACCCTAACGATTCCAATCACCTTCCAAACACATGACACTAGGGAGGAGAGATTCAAATTGTGACATTCCTCAAGTTCACACTGACAAAATTGTGATCAAATAAATAAATTGATTAGGTAGATGCAACATGTAGAGAAAGTCTATAGATATTCTAAAGAATCGTCCCGCTAAAGCAGTGGGTCATAGCCCCTTGCCATAAGGGATGTGCGCAGTGACTTCCGAGGAATACGGTGTGCAAGTTGTGGGTGTTTGTGAACGTAGAGCGGAGAAAGGAAACACTCCCTAAGCCACCTGCAGAGGGTCGGCACCCACGGAGCTAGCTCATGTGGACAGCACACATTCATGACACGAGGAGGTGAGAGCGGCCCTGCGCCTCTCTGTCTTCCTCCCTTGCATTTGCCATTCTGGTCTAATAATGAGAAAATATGAGAAAAGTACCATTTAAAAGACATTTTATGATACCTGACTGGACTTTTTTAGAACACTCAATGTCACTAAAATGATATCAGAGGACATGTGATAGTGGATGTCAAAGAAGATATAATGATGGAATTTAATTTGGTATCTTAGAGGTAATTATAAAAGAGAAAAAATAAATAAAAATTAAAGTAAACAGAGTAAACTATGGACTATAGCTAACAAAATACATTGCTATTGACTTGTTATTTTTGTTATAATTTTATCTTAATGTATTCTTCACAATAGGAAGACTATTTTTAAGTTAGGCATAAACTCTATGAATTACTATTATGACTTTTCTATAAATTGAAACTTAAAGTAAAAACATTATGTATAAACAAACACCTAGGAAATTATCTCATTTATAACATAATCTGTTTTATAGTCGACTCAAAATTATACAGCATAATGTGTAGCTCCTAATCTCAAATTCTCTAAATATAATTTATAATATTTTATCATAATAATTAGAAAGCCATCATGTCATGATTTTTCCTTTGGGTTTTTTTCTGGAATAAATCCAGTGGAATAATAAGCACTCTTCATTTAAATAATAAATATTGGGTGTAACCAGAACATTTTTTGAGCAGAAGTGGCACTGCCACTCCAAGTTGAAAAGAGTATCTCATTTTTTTTTCTTTTCTGCCTCTTTCTGAAGAATTAATCTCTGGTAAGACTTGCATTAGATTCTCCTCTTTAGGAAAACCAAGGAGGCTTTCCTATTACAGTATATCAAAGATGTATTTCAACGCTCGATAAATTTTTTCAAGCCTAGCTTGTAATAAATGGAAAGTAGAAAGAATTTTATTAACCACCATCTATGTATTTTTTCTCTAAGAATCTGGAGATTGAAGCCCATTTTGAAGGCAGACATAAATCTTACAAATGTATCAGTAGAGAACCAGCAAGCAATTCTATCAAACAGTGTTTTTTTATAATTTGATGATCTTTAAATAGATGGGTATGCTTAGTGCTTAGAATGATAGCCTGAGTGTTATTCTCACTGGCCTTATTATGGCTTCTAGGGCTATTGACACAGAGTCACTTGGAAGCATTATTGCAAAATTATGTTTTAAAAATATGTTGGACTTAGCATTAAAGTAGACACTTAAATTCACAATTATCTTTAAGGTTTTCACATCAGCTGAACTATAGATATTTTAGCACAATATGAAGACTACCTTATTATAATCAAGATGTCCTTATTAATTATGAGAGATTGATTAAAAAATCCTTTATCATGTTAAATGCTCTTCACTGTTGAGAAAAAGAGGCCAGGCTGGGTATGGTGGTGAACACTTGCCATCCCTGCCCTTGTGGGGCCGAGGCAGGAGGATCTTGGTGAGCTTGAGGATACCTTGGGCTGCATAGGGAGTTCCAGACCAGCCTAAACCAAATAATGAGACTATAACTCAGGAGAAAAGGACAAAAAGTGGCAAGGAAACAAGGAACTGATGTGTTTTGGTGATGCAAGCAGATGCCAGGCAAGTGGAAAACAACTTGGATGACACGTTTCTGTGAACTGACACAATAAGAAAAGTTTGCTTTAAAAAGTACATCTGAACTATAGAAAATGAACATAAATGGCTATCAGTGGTTCTTTTTCTTAAGAATTAATTCTGCTATGGCAAAACCTGTTATTTTAATATTTTTTAAAATACTTTCAAGTCAACTTTAACACTGCAGTTAGTTTTGGATCACCAGAATCTTGTATTTCCCTTGATTTTTGCTGCAGTGCACATGGGTATTGTACACTATATACGTTTAAAGTATCTATGTGTGTTTTTGTGTATTAGAATCTAAAATAAAATTTATTTTAAACAGAAATATATGGGATGATGGGCCAGGGAGATGGCTCAGTAGAATAAGCGCTTGCCTGGTAAGCTCAAGGGCCTGAGTTCAATCCCTGGTTCCACGCAAAAAAAAAAAAAAAAAAAAAAAAGAAAAAAGAAATATATGGGATGATAGTGTACTATTTATGCAGTCGACAAATTATTAAGTACCAATTGATTTAGGATTTATTCTAACTGATTAGAATATGTCAAGGACTGGAACAGAGAAAAATCTCCACATCATTTCCCCATGGGGCTTACAATTAACATCATTGTGCTCACATCAAGCTGTACAAGAAAGGCCTACAGAGGAAGTAGACTTCAGACAACAAAGCTAATCAACAAATACATTGTGTAACAGAAAGTGAGAAGTGCTGTCAAAAATTATTTGAAGTGGACAAAGGACATTGGGGGCCTTGAAGGGGTAGGAGAATGAGTTACATTTCAATTGTTCATAGTTGGCATTACCAAAACAAATTTTTAAATGTATTTGGTTGTTGTAGGATCTCTCCATGCAGCTTGGACTTGTAGTGATGCTCCTGCTTTCAGCCTCTCTAGCATTGGAATTACAGGTGTGCACCACTACACCAGACTCTGTGGCTACTCGGTGCACCGCAGACAGGCCAGCACGGCATGTGGTGCCGGGGATCAAACTGCGGTTCCTGCGCTTGCCTAAGCTATCTTGCCAGCCCCAGAACAAATATTTTTAGATAAATACTTTAAGAAAGTAAGAGAGATAGTTTTGTGGCCATCAAGTAGGACCTTCCCAAGCATTAAAGGTGGATTAACTAATGATCAATTTGTAACATCCAGCTGAACTGAGACAGTGAAGTGCTGGATGTGTAGGGACCACCTGGGGAGTGAGGCCAACAGCATCCAAAGAGGTCTAGAAGGGGGGGATGGTGCTGTTGAGCCTCCTGGAGAAGTTCATCAGGCTGACTTTTCTGGTATGAAAATTTTCATTGTCAGAGAAGCTCAGGTTCTGGTTATCACTAAGGATGGCTGTGGTACTTTCCAGGGAAGCTCTGGCCTTACCTTGAGCTTCATCTCCTGGCTCCAGTACAGATCCCTCAGCCTGCAGGCACAGATCCTTCATCCAACTGGTATAGACTTTCTAGCTTCCTCCACTGACCCTCGGGCTTTCTCAGTGCAGATCCTTGGCACAGATTGACAATGAGACATTGTTGTTGGCTCACATCCTCCAACTGGACTCATGGAGGTCATGGCCATGGGTTGTGGGCCTTCATCTGGACACATGAGGCACTGCTGTGGGATCCAAGTTGTCAGCTGGATTTTGGGGTCTCTTGTGTGTGGACAGATCTCCCACACTAGTTTGCATTTGGACCCAGGAAACAGGAAGGTCAGCATGGTTCAGCAGAGTGAGGAAGGTTGGAGGACATAGGCACTGAGGCAGAGAACCACAGAGGTCACATGTGGCCATACAGGTGTTGAATGCAAAGAGATCAGACTGTTTAAACCAAGGGAATTGCGTGAGCCCACAAACAATTTCAAGGAAACTGCAAAATAAAAGACAGAAAGTAGGAAATGGGGAGCTAGATGTTTGCTAAAGGGATCAAGAGATGGAGGAAGGGGAGAGGGCAAGGTCAGGAATGAAGAAAGCAACTAAGAATGTGTCATGTAGATGGACCCATCTGCACAAGAAATGTGAATGTCATGTACTACCAAAAGATATGAAATGAAAGGAAGGAAGCTGAGATGGGTGGGAAAGGAAATAAAAAAGGAATTGAGGTGCATCATGCACCTGTACCCACGCCACACAAGAAATACAAACGTTATATACTATACATGCATTAATGAGGAGCATTTTTTAAAGAAAAAAATAACTATTGTTGATCTCCTCGGCTTCATTTCTTAAAAATGAAGAGAGGATTTGAGAGGAAAAGTGCTATAATCAAGACCAAGGGGTTTCAGAACTATGACAGCAGAGATAGAAAGAGGCAGCCAGACTCAAGGCTCCCTCAGAAGGTGATGGAGGCAAGATGTATGGACAGGTTATTAGAGTTTGAAAGTTAAAAAAATTAAAATGATTGTATCCAATAATTTCTTCACCTTTAGGAACAGAAATGAGGGTCCTCCCCTGATGCCAAGCAGAAGTAGGGGATTCCAAGTTCTCCCAGATGGAAAGGCTTGGCTTCTAGACCAGCCAAAGGGGGTTTCTGAATCTCCCTGCATACTATGGGGAGGAACTGAGCCGACCTAAAAGCTAAGACTTCTTAAAGGAGTCAGAAAAATGATGCCAGTGGGCAGATCATTGCTCCAAAAAGAGAAAGAAAAAAGACACCTGAATCCAGAGACAGTAAAGGTCAGCTGCTGCAAAACATTCAAGCAGAAACCTCTGCAGGAACCTAGAAAGGGATGGGAAGAGCCAGGCACTGGAAAACCGCTAAAGCCTCTGTAAATTCATGCGAGTATTGAAAACTAGAGGGGCCCTGCCAGTGTGGAACCTCCAAGCTTGTCAGTACTAAATGCAATTTACAGTTTTTCACCCTGAATAGCACTGAAGGATCTATTGATGTCCAAGTAGAAATATCAAGTAGTTCCATATTTTTAGAAATATTTGGTTTAAGAGCGAAGTCTGTTTAAAGTAGATACTTAGCAGTCAGGAACATGCAAACAAAGCTATCGGAGCAGATAGGATCGCTGACAGAGAAAAGAACCACAGCTTCTCCGTGGGGCGCTCTAGCGCATGCCAGACCTCCGAGGGACGGCCAGCGGTGAAGGAGCGGCAAGCACGACTTGTCCGGCAGAAGATACACAGGAAGACCTGATGTCCCTGCCGCAAGTGAGGAGAACAGAGCGAGGGAGAGGAGCACTTCCCCGGTGTGTTCAGCCGGACATTGAAGCTACCGACCGGCTGGAAACCGGGCGCTGGTTTCACAAAACTGAAGATTATTGTTGATATCAGGAAGATCAATTTTGATGTAGCCCAACAGACAGGAGAATGAAGGATGATAGAATCCCAGATAAAGATAAATAATTTGCTTAAGGAACTTCACTAGATAGTAATTTCACTTGGTAGTACTTGATGAAGAAATTAAGTGAAGGTATTTTTAATAAGAGAAATATTCACATTACAGTGAAGATAAAAAATTAAAAATACAGTAGATAGGAACATTGCTAGAATAAGGCCAGAGGAGATATGCATAAATTAAAGCTAGCTGGTCTAACATCTATATCCCCAAATCTCTGCAGCTTAGCATAATCATTTATTAAATAGTCACTCAACCGTCTCAGGAGGATATGCAGCACACAGCATTCCGTGTGAAGTTCCCGAGGACGCTTCAGTCCTGGGCCTCAGGGTATCCCCAAATCCTGAGCGCTGCTTTTTATGAGCAGTTAGTAGATAAGAGCAGCGTGAAGAAGGCTCACTGGCCTCCTAAGCTCTTGCCTCAAGTCCCTCAAAGCCTTCCTTCCATGTCCCCTGGTGAGATCTAATGCCATTCCAAGTGGGCTCAAAGGAAGTGAGGAATCTTGTGCACCCGACTGGCCCTTTCTGTGTGAAAGGGAAGAATTAGGTAGCGGGACTGGAATTAGATTAAACCTAGTCATGGCCTCAGAGTAAGGTTGGAGAAATAGCATTCGGAATTTGAAAACTAGATAGTAAAGGGGCTGAAGGCACATTTCTCTCTTGCCATGGCCTACAAGATGTCATGGTTTAGATCTAGAATGTACCACAAAAGGCTCGTGTGTTCACATGTGCGACTTCGGAGGGTGCTTGGATAGGGGTGGCATTTCCTCACTCATGGGATCCTTTACAGCCCAAATAGGAGGTGAGGTCTGACTGGAAGAGGCGGCTCGCTGGGGGCGGGTGTGCAGGTATGTCGCCCTCCATGCTCCTACCTGAGCGGCTTTTCCAATGCTCTGCCCACCTGTCAGGCCGATCCTTCCTTGGCGCCATGCACCACGGACTGAAATCGTGGACCAAACTGCACCTCTCTCCTTCTCCTTGAAGTTGTGTGCATCCAGGATGGAGGAGGAAAACTGATGAAGACAAGTTTATATGAGTTTTCAGCCTCACTAAGGTTCACAGACATAGGAAGAAAGGCAGGAAAGTCAACGAAGATGTGGGAAGAGATATTGGAGGCAATTGCAAGAAAATAAGGTGCAAGAAAATAAATTGCATGTGTAAATATGATTTTATTGATAGCTCATGAAAATTGAAGAGGAAGACAAGATATATTAAGATTATGAGGGATGGTTATAGAGTGGAGAATTATCGAATAAATATCGCAAAAACTAAAACAACTGAAGACACATACAGAGGAAGAGAAGGCAGTGGTTGAACAAAAGCTTCCAAACAGTAATGCTGCAGAGGACTTATAGCTAATGTTAAGAAAAATAGATAGAAAGAGAACCGTTGACATATAGGGAAGGACTCAATTATTGGGAACAGATTTTTTTAAACTCAATTCTGTGAGGGCAGGGTGTGATCAACATCAAGAATTATGATAAAATTAATTGCAGCATGAAATATAAATCAGAATAAGTTGTAGGAAAATGAAGACACATGATTGGCCCAAGCTTTGGGAAACAAAGCCATAACTGAAAAATAAATGGTTAAGAAATCAGATGCAATGAAATGCAACATTTGGACTTTCTAGGAGAATTGCAGCAAAATGTTCTGAATCATGAGATGAGAAGCTAAAAACTCATACTTCACTACCACGCACAGTGGAATAGATTGTAGGAGGTCAAAACAAAATTAGCGGCCATTAGAGGAAACACGTGTGACCATACTCATCACTATTTGAAAACTAAAATTAAAAATTAATGACTTACATGGGACACTTCTTATTTTGCAAGGTTACATTAAAATAATTTCTACTTGAAGTGTTGTTTTTCTGAAGCGCAAGAGCAAGGACTCTGAAATCGATGTGGTATGTAAAATCAGTACAGCAGGTTCGCGGCACAAACGCAAGCAGCACGAGTGATCAAGACCCGGGGTGAGTTACTGATTCTGTCTTTCCCCTTTGCACCAGCAAAATAGAACCGTATCCAAAGGCAACCCCGGCTTTCCGTAGAGTAAATACAAGTGAAGGGAAGCTGAAAGGTAATTATCAATGGACTTGCCTCAGCTGACAGCTACGCCATCATGGTTAGTGCTTCATCTATTTCATTCAGATTGTGCCAATCAAGGAGAAATTATTAAAACAAGGACACATAGCATTTAGCTTCTAGAATGAAAAGCTTGCACTGTGCTCGACAGTGAGCTAAAAAATATTTTGACTGAAACTCTATATGATATGCTTCAAATCAAGGTACTACGATCAAATAAATGTAATCCCTGACAAGTCATTCTTTTCTCACATGCTCCTCACTGAAAATGCTAAATTATCTCCATAAGTTCATCTTTGTACATTCTTGGAAGAAGACAAAAGCATATTCAAATACTTTTTAGAAATAAACTCAATTAAATTAATGTAACTATGACATAATTAATTAAATTTTGTATGCCCTGAATCACACAAATCCTAATTGAACAACCTGAAATGAACACGTGCTTGTAACTACCAGATATTTAAAAAAAAAAAGAAAACAGCAGAAGCTTGTCAGCACCTGAGAGGGTTTCCTTTGTTTCTAATCCTAGGTACTATTATCTCCCTTACAGATAGTTTTTATTTCTTTCCCCAAATTTTAGTTTTTGAACTTTATGTAGAGTCAGGTAGTACAAATAAGCGATATTCTAACAAGAACATCTGGACTTGAGGGTCTCATCCCTGTGATTAGGCTACTGGTTAGAGAATATACTAGGTAATCTATCAGCTGGCTCCCTCAGAATGACTGGGTGTTTAAGGCAGACTTTCAAGCCCACCGATGTTCCCTTTTTGGTCATGGTGGAGCAAACTATGTTAGGAGAGGCCTTTGTGGCTAACACCTGAAGGTGACTTCTAGCAGTGACAGCTGGTCTGCAGTAAGCCACTGCTGCCAAAGGCCATCAATAAAGCAGGGACTTCAGTAACACAATGAAATGAAACTGAATTCTGCCTGAATGGGTTTAGGAAAGATTTCTAAGCCTTGGATGAGATTGCAGCTCCCGCCAACACTTTGATTTCCCTTGATAACGCAAGAGGGTAGAACCAGACTACTATTTCCTGGACTTCGGACTCAGAGAAACTAAAACAAATCATAAAGGTATAATCTTTAAAGAGGCTAAGTGTATGGCAGTAGATAGGCAGCAGGAAAAGCTAATAAATACAACCTGTGCACATCATGTACACCTCTGATACTCACTATATATTGCAAATTATGTAGTATTCTTTCATCTCAAATAGCAGACTATCACAAACAGTGAACTCCCAGATGTTGCTGACTGTATATTTTGGCGCACACACTCCAAGGACTAGGAGGGAACTGCATCTGTAGAGTGTATCCGTAAGCAGCTACCATAGACACTGAAAAAGAATTTACAAATCAGTTACAAAAAGTTATAGGCCTAAAAGCATCCATAAAGGAACAATTTCTCCGTACCATCACCACTAGTTGATAGAGATCTTGAAATTTTCCCCGTTTGGATTTTTCAGGTTTAGCCATCCTCATGGGTATTGCGGAGAAGGTTTTCACGGCAACTTCTCAGTATAAGCCATTTTTTTCCATCTTTTTCTGGGGTCTGTATAATGACATTCTACTTTTATAATACAGATTGTACTTTTGCACTCTCTTCAAGCCAGATAAGAGGGCAAGTCAGGTTTTTATTCCTGTGAAAGATAGCCCCCTTTTATAAGATCTGCAGGTAGCTGGAATTGCGACGGAAGAGACAGCATCTGCCTTAACCTCTCCAGCCCATCTCAGCCCTTCACCTCTCCAGGGGGACCCTGTGGCTGCCGCCTCCTTCAGCTCCACATTCTGCACAATGTAAGCACAGCCACTGTGCACAGCTACTACCAGCAGTACTAGCTGATCTTAATACCACACTGTCAGAATGCCAGTGATAAATGAAATAAAATTTTCATTACTAAGAAAGCAATCCTCCTTTTACAATAACTGATTCAAAAACACATAAAAAATGCTAAAACCTCTGGTTGAAGAATGTAATATCCTAGTTTTCTTGTAATTGATAATAAAACATCATGATATATTCATAAAATAATGCTATTCCCCATAAGAAAGACAAATGCATTTGTCCTGGATTTTTGTTCACTAACATATATAAAGCATTTCTAAGATGAAATTATGAAATCAAGAAATTACATACAATACAAATTTATAATAAAGAATTACATGATGTGCTCAGTTTCATATATATCATGCTATTATATATACCTAATTTTAAGAAAAATTTTTGCATACAATTTTGTATTTTTAGGGTTTGTGGGGTTGATATTGTCTGATTTTTAGGGGTTTTGTTTTTTGTGTGTTTGTATTCTATGTGTGATTGGGGTATAATCCAAGGCCTCACTGCCCCCAGGCCTGGCAAATGTAGTACAGCTGAGCTACACTTTCACACTTTATATTAAATTTATGTTTAAAATAATTTACTGGGGGATACCTTATCAGGTTCTTGGGGGACTCCAAATTGTGTCATTCATACAGTAACTTTCAATGCATTTTTCAGCTAAAGAACAAAGAAACACATTTGTCACATACACGTAGAAACAGTTCAGAACTATAAGCACACGAAGCTCTTCAGTCTAGCATGAATAAAATGATAATATACATGCAAGTATACGCATGACTTGCAATGTCTAAATGATAATTATTTTTCATTTAATTCAGAGAAATCTGTCTGATAAAGAAAGCTTTACAAACGTTTGTATTTTCCTTCCCAGTTTAAGTTTGATGGATGTCAACGCTGTGGTTTTAAAAAAAAAAAATTTGAACACAATTTCGAAGTCATCTTCTTTTCCATTGTTGAGACAATAAAACCCTAAAGTTTAAGGCTGATGGGGACATAGAGATGGAAACTGAATTCACTCTTAGATATCCTGTACTCCAGGAAGTTAGCAAGTCTCCGGGGTGAAGATAGATGAGGAAATAACTATGAGACAGAAGACGGAGTCTTGGCTTTGCGGTATCATAATCAAGTAGGGCAACAAGGAAAAATAGAAAAGGCAGGCCATCTTGTGAAACCTTTCAGAGAGTTCTGCTTGACTACAATATCTTAAGAATTAAATCATAAATACTGCAGACTACACCTTCGCTTAAGTCTAGCACAAGCCCTAAGACTTCATTTATCTTGTACCTAACCTCTTTATTGGAATTTAATTTCACCTGGGTAAGCTCTATTTTTTAGGTAACCCCTGAACAAGCCATTTAACTTTATATACTTCAGTTTTCTTGCCTATTGGAGTAGCCATTAAACACAATGACGTGGTTGATCACAAGTTCTGAAAAGCAAGTTCTGAATGTCCAGCAATCTGGAGTACTCTAACCCCAGTGCTCAGGAGAGTATCAGTGTGTGCTACACACCCTGTGTGTCTGTAGACTAGGCATTTGAACTTTTTTCAAAAAATATTCTTCAAACAAAGTCATCAGTTCTATCACCTGCGTTACCAATAATAGTTGTTTCGAAAATCAATGATTCATTGGTTGAAACAGTCACTGAAATATCCCAAAGCAAATTATAGAAGTTATGCCTTAACTTCTACATACCACATATATTTATGTCCTTTCAAGCGGCTGGTTAAACTTTCAAAATCAAATTAATTGGAAGTAATTTCCTGTTACATTCTATAAGGCAGATGGTAAATACATTTTCCATAAATTTTTCATAAGCTATATCAGGGATACATTTTGGCAATATTTGCAACACAAGGAATACTATCTTTATACCAAAGACAAATTTAGATTTGTGATAAATAAATATTTTATAATGAAAATGTACTTTCTCAAAGTTACTGTTTTGTGATCTATATGAATTTTACAAAATTCACTATCAAATTTAGTTTTGTCCCATTCCAAATCTGTTATCCAATCCTAGCAACCCTTTTTATTATAATAATCTCCAGATGATAAAATTTCACCTTTATTTTCACGTTTCAGAACTATACAAGGGCCTCACATTCTTGGCAAGCAATGTTCCCCTTTTCCTAGGATATCTCTCTACTAAGGAAGAAGTTCTCATAGTTCTGACTGTCTTATGAATTACTGAAGGCTTCTTAGAATATGGGCCAAATGTTTCACAGGAAGCAGATCTGCTGCGTGGTCCACGGTGGTAGAGCTGCCTACACGGGGGTCTTCAGCAGGACAGTCTTCATGGCCTGCTGCATGTCTGCCCCATCACTGGGAAAGCTGGTCAGAAAGCCAGCACAAGTGCTCTTTTCCAGCAGCTCACTTCAGACTCATTCCTCATCACCGTAAAACCCCAAGTCATCTCCTTGCTTGTGTCTAAACCCATTCTGACCTAGCCAAGAAGTCCTGCTCTTGCCTCAGAAAACCTTATCGTGTTTAAGGTTTGTCAAGTATTCGAATTACACACTGCGACAATGCACTCTGACATCTATACAAAATTTTGAGTGGGATTTTGAACCTGTGTTATTAAGGTTTCCATAACTATAGCAAAATATATGAAAAAACCAAATAAGAAATAAATTATTTTAGCTCATGATGTCAGAGGCTGCAGGCCAGTGTCTCTGGACCCTATCCCCCGAGAAGTATGGCTAAATAGCTATTGAGAAGGGCAGATGCAATAGAGCAAAATAGTTGATCGTGTGGTGGCTACAAAACACAGAAAAGGAAGGGGCTGGTTCCCCACATCCTTCTAGGGGAATCTTCAAGTGGCAGTTACTGTCCGGCAGGCCCCAGCTCCTGCGTGACTACACCACCTCCAGACGTCATCACTCACTGTTGAAAAGCATTAGGCATACAGACATTGGGGGACAGTGAAAATCTGAACCATAGGGCTGGCCAAATAGCTCAGCAGACTAAGGCAGCTGCTTAGGCAGGCAAAGGGGCCAGGGTTCAATCCCTGGTGCATGCTGAGACAGTGATTGAGACTGGGCATGGTGGTGCATGCCTATAATTCCAGCACTTGGGAGGCTGAAAACAGGAGGATCGCTATGAATCTGATCAGTGTAGTGAGACCCTGTAGACACTGTACTAAAAACAGAAAAAAAGAAAGTATAAATCATGACACATCCATGTCAGTAGGTGCTTGTGACACCCAATGATTTAATTTCTAGAGCGTTTTCAATTCACAGTGTTGCTTTTGTTTCAAGAACCACAGTGTAAAAGGGTTTCAGGATGCACATCTGCCTCATTCCTGTTCATTCCTTGTTCTCTCTTTCTCTCTTCCCTTCCCTCTCTTCTTATATTCCTTCTCCCCTTTCTTTTTACACACACACACACACACACACACACACACACACCACTTACAAATCTATTTTCTTTTCACCATTTTCTAACAACTCATTCCATGCCTAAAATTTAATTTCTATATGAGCAGATGCTATCTATCAATTTTTATTTGCCTTACCTCATAATACAGTACCAGGCTCGGGGAATTATTTATTCATTGTTTCATTGTACTAAAGTTAGTGGGAAATACAAAGGTCATAAAAATAAAATTAGATATCACGAGAGTATACATATATATTTTTTCATAAATACATATGTGCTGTGTCGGTGTGCTGATAGTTATCTTTTTTTTTTCTTTTCTTTTTGGCCGAAGCAGGGATTGAACTCAGGCCCTTGTGCTTGCCAGACAAGCACTTATTCCACTGAGCCATCTCCCAGGTCTCTAATAGTTAAGCCTTGATACAAGACAGCCCCACCCACTACACCTGCTCTGTCCCCATAAATCCCTTCCTCTATCCTTTATGGTCACACCACCCCCCAAAGAGCCAGTACCATTATATATTTTTCATCAGCAATGTATGATCATGTCAAATCCCCTGCACCTTCTCCAGCACGTAACATCAGCAGGCAGATGCGCAGGCCACCGAGCTGTCTCCGCAGCCCGCTAGCACTTGACGTCCTCACTGTCAAATCTTAATGTTTTTTTAACATGTAGGCAGTGTTGCTGCACTGTGGTTTTAGTTTTCCTAGTCTCTAATGATATTGAATATATTTTCAATGTGCTTATTTCTCATTCCATTACAATCTTTGGTAAAATATCTATTCATTACTTTTGTTGATTTCTTATTTGGACTTTTTGTTTTTCCCAGTGTTGAATTTTGACAATTCTATACATATTTAAGGTACAAATTTTTTGTCACATATGTGGCTTGCAAATATTTTGTTCCCTATAATTTGGGTTTTATATTCTTATAAACCCTTTAGTAAGAACTTTTAATTTTTATAACTCTCATCAATTTGTGTCTTTTTTCAATCATGATTTTTGTTTCCCATATAGAAATATCTCACCAAATTCCAAATCCTAATTTTTTCTGCTTTTTTTTTCATTAAGTCACATAGCTTAGCTTTTTCTTTTAAATATGTGATTCATTTTAAAATATTTTATTTATAATATTTGAGAGCTTTTTACTTTCTGGATATTAAATTAATTCATAAGTAATTGTTGGAAGTATTTAAGGACTTTTGCGACTGTTGAAAATTAGTTATGTGGGCTGGGGAGATAGGCACCCCCGCAAGAGCAAAGACCCAGGTTCAATCCCTGGTACTGAGTGCCGTGCTGGCCATGGAAACCGGCATGGTGGTGCATGCCTGTGTTCTTAGCTCTGGGGAGGCTGAGACAGGAGGATTGCTGAGAATTTGAACTGCATAGCAAGATGTTGTCTTAAATAAATGAATGAATGCATGAATGAATGAATTGGCTGTTTGCTGCTGTCATGAATTGCTGCCCTCTGCCATGTGTCACTCTGCATTGGAGCAAGCTAAGTAGGGACTGAAAGCTCCCCACAGTGTGAGCTAAATAAACTTTTGCTTCCTTAAAAAATAAAATTAAATTAAAATTAAAGATATTTAAATATGTTATATATCAGTTATGTATGTTTATGTACAGTTATTTTGTGGGTCCAATTTCATTTAGCTAATTCATTTCTCCCTCTACAAATATGCAACTAATTAGCTCAAAGGATTGAAAAAAAAAAGAAGAAGAAGAAGATCTGTCCTCCTTAAATTGTATACTTAGCAAACATACTTTGGAAAATTACAAGGAAAACATTTTCCAGTTATACAAGTCAAAATATTCTAATACCTTCAGATGTAGCATATAAAAAATAACAAAGATCATAATCCAGAAGGCAAGAGAATTTGTTGTATGGTCCTGGGTAAAGAGCAAAGAGCTCTCAAAATGGTGGTTAGGCAGGACTGTGTAAAATATAATTACATTAGATGAACCCATTTAAAATGTCATTGAGGATGACATACAATTGCATCATAATTTTGTATTATAAACAGTATTATAAAATTAATATTATTTCCACAAAACAGTGTCAATACTATATGAGATTATATACATATTATATCATGTGTGTGTTTGTGTGTGTGTGTGTGTAAAAGACCAAGAAGAAGTAATATAAGTCAATGGAAAATGGAAATATACTTTTTAAAGTTTCTAATACTAGGAGAAAATGTATCAATTCAGAGTGCTCATGTAGTTTTGAATAGGTTAATATATACAAAAATATCACCTAAGTAAAAGTTTTCATGATAGTAAAGAATTACTAAGAATACAACATAACATGAAAACTGGAATGGCAAATATATAACCAGCACTTCTAACACTTTGGGGGTAGGATATCACACAAAGTTCTAGAATGTTGTGGACATGGACAGTGTCCATGATGCTTATTGGTGGCCAGGTATCAATTGTGGGACTGGGCTACTGCTATTTCCTTGCTCTCCACCCTGTAGACCCAGATAGAATCATGACCCATAGAGTACAGGAGAAGCCCATTTGTAGGGTATGCTGATGGAAATATTTGGCTGCTGTATACAAAAGAATAATTGAAAGACTGCTGTTGTACACCTCTTTTTCTCCTGTGTTTGTTTGCCCTATGTGGTGGGTTCTTTCCATTCTCATTCATGGAGTTGTGGTCATTTTGATCCCTCTCTAGAATCTCTTGTAGTAGTCTGTGTTGTGTTGGCTTTGTCATCATGAAATTCATTAGTTATTCTTTGTCATGGAAGTGTTTCACTTCTTCATTATACTTGAAAGAGTTTTGCAGGGTATATCGGCCTGGGTTGGAATTTGTTTTCCTGCAAGACTTGTATTCCTTTGTTCCATGCTCTTCTTGACTTCATCGTTTGTGAAGAGAAATCTGTCATTTTTCTGATGGGTTTTCTTTCAAATATGATCTGTTTCTTTTCTTTAGCGGCTTTTAGTATACTGTTCCTGTGCTGAATTTCCGGGATCTTGATTATTATATGTCTGGGTGTGTTTTTAATTGGGTTGTTATTTGGAGTTGTATATGCTTCAGTTAACTGAATGTCAGATTGTTTCCCCATATTTGGGAAGGTTTTTGCTATTATTTCTACCCAAATTCTTTTTTATGTCATTTGTGTTGACTCCTTCTTTCTCATTGATGCATATTTTTACATTGTTCATCTTTGCATCATCGCTCAGATGTTGAATTATTTTTTCCTGCATCCTAGTTGTTTTTAAGAGATCTTTTCTTACATTTTCACTAGCTGCAAAGGTGTCTTCACGGTCTGAAAGTCTATTTTCACTTTCATTCAAAGCATTTTGTCAGTTTGTGATTGGGGTTTTAAATTCCTGTATATCACTTTGACTCTGTTTCATGCATTCTATTTCTTTCCTATATTGTTTATTAAAGGATTCCATCATTTTTCTATTCTCTTCTATTTTTTATCAGTGTCTTCTTTAGAAGCACTTAGGAATTCTTTCATTACAGTTATCATTTCTTTTTTTACTTCAGAAATTATTTCTGATCTGATCTCATTTATACATTCCTGCAGTTTTTTCTTTCCTTCAGACACTATTATTTCAGAAATTTCAGGTATATGCTTTCCAACTTCTTCTATGCTATTGTCTCCTGCACTTGTTCTGGGTGGGCTCAGGGCCTGAGAATGCATTTTTCTCCATCTCTTTGTCATTTTGTATAGCACCGTCCTCTGACCTTTGGTGTAGAGCTTTGGTATTTATTACCTTAGCACCAGGTCCGGATCTACCAAGTTCAAACTGGTCCAGGCGGGTGTGACTTGGGTCTGGCTTCCATGTTCCACTTTTTCCTGCTGCAGCCCTTGGAGGTGAACCTGCTGTGCCGCTCTCTCAAGATGCTCTGCTCCTGGATTAGCTGGGTGGGTCTTGCCTTTAGCCTCTCTGCAGGGAGTTTTGCCCCAGGGTTCCACACCAGGCCTGTGTGATGGATGAAGTTTCACTCACAATGCCATCCTGGGCCCTGGGTCAAAGGAGGATCTGACAGGCCCCAGGCAGTCCCACTCACATGCCGGACCTGGGTGCTTGCTCGAATGAAGATCCTTTTGGCCCTGGGCAGTCTCTCATGCCGGGCCTGTGCTCTGGGTCCCAATGTGGAAATTTATAGCTATGCATTAATTCTTAAATTTGGATTGAATGCTTTCTCACACATGTTTCTTTTTCAAATCTATTTTAGCTAGTTATCTAAAAATAAAGTGATCTCTCTAAAACTTGTCTTTCTGGGATTCAATAGAAATTCCAAAACTTGTATGATGCATGTGATACTTAATCACTCTCAATGAAATTGCATTGCACTGATTGTGCACCTGTTCATTCAGGTCTTCTTTTATCACGATTCTGAAGTTATTGGTCTTCTGAACATATAGCTTATGAATGAAGTATTTCACTGCAGAATGTGCAGAGAAGGGAGACTATTAACATGTTCATCTTTTTTGAAGTACCCTTGCTGTACTAGCTTACTGGTATGGGGATGATTCTATAGATTAGATTCTTTGAGATTTTGTCTATGAAAATAATCCTGTCTGCCACTGTGCAAGAGTTAGTAATTTAAATGAAATACAACACATCTATATTAGAAAAGAGCCATCCTTTTGTAATATAGATGCGTTGTATTTCATTTTCTTGCCTTATTGCATTGGGTAGGATTCCAATACTATGTTTAGTAGAAGTGACAGGAACAAATATTCTTGTTTATTGCTTGATCTTTAAGAAAGACACAGTTTTTCACCACTAAGCTGCATATATTTGTGGGTGTTGTGTTGGAGTAATTTATTAAGTTGAGGGAGTTCTCTTGTTTCAAACTGGGCAAAGAAAATAAGATTTTGACATAAAATTATGACTGGACAGTAGATGGCATCAACTACTAAGTTACAGAATTTGAACATAAACTCAGAAAATTAGGAATTGTTATATGATATTAAATAAAATACTTAATAAAGAACATAAGCATCCTGGCACTAGATATAAGGTCAATTCAAGCAACTGCTTCAATAGTCCAGACTTATGTCCGAAAAATTATAAACTAGAGTAAAGTCTGCAGAGGCAACAGATGAAGTGTGAGGACAATTCAAGGAAAAGGGGTCGGGGAGATGGCTCAGTGCAATAAGCGCTTCCCTGGCAAGTGCAAGGGCCTGAGTTCAATCCCTGGTTGCACAAAAAAAAAAAAAAAAAAAAAAAAAAATTCAAGGAAGAATCAGTATATGAATAGGAAGCAGCATATTGGTGTCAAAACAGAATGAGGTTTAAAATCTGTATGTCAGGATATCATTAATAGATGCTGTGATAGTCCAAGAGCTAGAGGAATTGATAATTAATTTATACCACAAGGAGAAATCCAAATGGAAGTTGAAAAAGAAAATCTGAGTGTTAAATAAAAAGATACCTAGAGTTAGTTCTGAATTAAGGGATTTTTTGTTGCTTCAGTAGAAAGCTTTGACATACGGTGTATTAATAGTAATTTTTACACTCCATATCCATATACAGTGAAATAAATTACTTAAAATTATTTTTAAATATCCAAAATATGAACTAGACTGAAATACATGTTTATTTTTTTATTATTTATTACATTTATTTAGTGTGTGTGTGTGTGTGTGTGTGGCCAGCTCAGCCCACCAGGGGGCGGGGCTGTCTGGCATGTGGTGCTGGGGGATCGAACCGAGGTCCCTGTGCTTTGCCAAGCTTATTTCAAGTAGGTGCTTTAGACCACGGAGCCATCTCTCCAGCCCCTGAAATACATGTTTAAACTATGTGATACTATCTGTGTTTAATTTTATATTCATGAAAACCTATTATTACATCTAGAAATCAATTTCTGTGACATATAATCTGTATTTTACAGGAAGATTGGGGGTTTTGATGCTATAAAAGCAAGATTGTATCACAAAAATTGATCTTTTCAAGTAAATGTATATTGATAAATATGTGAATATGTAACATATGATATGCTGACTATTCATATACATTGTGGACATGTATGCATAATACATTTACACTGTGTATATAAATAGAGATAGATAAGTAGGATTTTTATACGTATATGTCATTTACATATATTCTGAATTTTGAGTCACCACAAACAGCAGTCTGGGACAGTCTCCATCATTAAGCACACTAAAATTCTTTAACAAAACAGCATACACACAGAGTAGAATACACAGAACCAATATAATGTTTATCTTCCAAAACTAACAGACTTTTCTGTCTACTGTACTATTTTTAAAATTTGTTTTTCAGAGCTCTTCTGACATCGTAATTACATAAACAGGTTGGTGAACCTCTGCAGACTATCTGAAGTCTATAAATATCTTATTTCAAAATGCATATATTTTCTCACATTTAAATAACTTATTTACTTGATTTTTTGAAATGAACTAAGGTTTTAACATAGAGCACAAAATTGCATTTCCTCTTTTCTTTGGAATAAGATGATCAAATGTTATTGCTTGTTTATACAATTAAAAATCAGAAATCATGCCCTACCAAATCCTGAGGGAGACAACTATTGTAGCAGTAAACAATGCATGTACATGTTTTTAATCCAAAGGCACTGAGGAAAAACTGTCAAAACATTCTGAAAATTGATGAGGATATATGGTTCATTAGTCTAAGAACTGATGTGGTATATATCAGTGGGTGATAAGCTTAGTAATTTGAATGAAGATGCACATGAAGAAAAAAACTCTGCAGTAGCTGTTATAATCAAATTTCAAATCACATTTGGAAGATAGGTACATACATTTGTGACCGTATTTCATGAGGTCAAACATAATTCCTCTCAGAATTGTTTTAATTGAAGATTTCTTATTATTCTCAGTTTGACATTTCAGATTTACTATCAATAAATCAATTCTTTCTTCATTAAAACAGAATTAACTTATAAATGATTTAAGATTCAGAATAATTAAATGAGACAGAAAAAAAAAAAAACCTTTTCATGTCCTTGGAAATATATCACATTACCTGGAGATAGTTTTCTTGGTTCCTGAAATGCACCCATGCACACAAATATTTTTGTAATTTATGCTCAACATTGGTTTCCTAGCAGGTTCCTTATCCAGTAGAAACTTTATAGGAATCCTCCCGCTTTCTCTGCTTCAGACAGGGTCTTACTCCATCCTTCACACCTCCCTTGAGCTCGTTATGCATGGCCTCCAATTCACAGAGATCTTCTTCCCTTAGCCTACTGAGTCCTGGGATTGCAGGCATGTGCCACCATGCCTGGATGTACAAATTCTTTAATAATTTCATTTTAACATTACAATTATATAGTTTAGTCAGAGGGAACATGTATTTGTGAATAATGTTAACGTGGGCAGGTATGCAAGATTTTGCATGAAGTAGTCTGCTAAAATAACATAAACATAAATGTGTGGAATTATTTCATAGGGCAAGGAACAAGCACTGACACAAAAGAACAGAGAAACTTAGAGGTTCTTAGTAAAAGTTACTGCACATATTAACTTAGAATACAGAGCATGTTCCAGCAAGTCAATTATTTATTCTAGGGCAATTTATTAGTAAAAGTTGCTACAATGATATACAATCTTTCCTATAGTAAAACTCAGCAAGGGTAAATAACATCAGACAAAAGTATGCAACAGGGGGACAAAGATAGAAGAGGTGTGGTCCAAGTAGGGACTTCTAGTTTACTTGCACACTTTTTTGTTTGTTTCATTCACATTTTGACGCAAATTGGTCATCATTAAACTGAAGAAGAAAGACATGTGTGTCGTATAGAAAATGCAATTCTTTCCAAGCTCAGAAACTGAAAGTGGCAAATTAGTCTAGAGTTATTTGAAGAAGACATCTGCAATGAAAATTAAAGATCATAAGCTGGAGTCAGGCACAGTGACAGGGTCGTATAATCGTAGGCACTTGGGAGGTGGAGGAAGGAAGATGACTGGCTAGAATCCAGCCTTAGGAAGCTTGGAAGACCCTAGCTCAAAATAAAATGAACTACTTGGAGAGAGAGTTCAATGAAAGCCTGTAGCACACCACAGCAGCGGGTTCAGCCTCGGATGCTACCCAACAGCAGCAAAGTTTCTAGAAAATTTTATTTTCAAAATAAAGTCTCCATCACTAAAGCAACTCCAGTTTCCTAAAAGTGTCAGAAGACTCCAGACTTTGAAAGCAAGAGTTTAAGTCAGACACTTTGATTCATAAAATGCAGAATAATCTTTTCATAGAATGTAGAACAAGAGATAAAAACATGTATGTTTACACATCTAGGAAGCCGGATGGAGTCACTTTTAAACAAGCCCGACATCTAGATTGTTCCTTGGAAGAAAAATAAGCTCTCAAGGGCGGGCCAGATAGTTCAGCGGATTAAAGAGCCTGCAGGATTGCAGGGTTCAATCCCAGGACCTGCAGTGCTGGCCCCGCCCCCAGGGCACGTTGAAAGGGTGATTGAGACTGGGCGTGGTGGCGCGCACCTGTAATCCCAGCTCTTGGGAGGCTGCACACAGGCCGATCACTCTGAGTCTGATCTAGTGGTGAGACCCTGAACACCCTGTAGACGCTTTCCTAAAATAAAAAAGAAAGAAAGGAAAGAAGGAAAAGAAGAGAAGAGAAGAGAAGAGAAAAAATATATAAGCTCTCCTCACATTCAGCAGTCTTTTGGAAGCAATCTTTTTTTTTTTTTTTTTTTTTTTCAGAAGTGGGGATTAAATTTAGGCCCTGCACTTGCCAGGTGGAGGCGATCTTTACTATAGCTGCGCACTCCACACCTCACGTATTATAATCCTTCTTTGATGAAAGGAAGCAAGAAAATAGCAGTATGGAATTTCTGCTCCAAACTAGAATAGAGCCGACATGGTGGAATGAATGAACTGAAAACTCAGCTGCACAGTCAAGTAGCAGAGAGCAGACAGACGAGGCATTTCCAAAGTGCCCACTGGAAAGAAGAAGCTCACGGACTAGGAAGAAGCGTCCCAGGAATGTTCCCTGCTCCAGTGACAGGCTGAGAACCTGAGTCCCAGATGAAGAATATTCAAACGCAAATGTTTGAAACCAACAGATGGGCTGGTGAGATGGCTCAGTGGTCTAAAGTACCTACTTAGAACAAGCTAGGCTAAACATAAAGCACAGGGACCGCGGTTCAATCCCCAGCACCACATGCCAGCTAGCCCCGCCCCCTGGTGGGCTGAACTGGCCACACACACACACACACACACACACACAAAATAAATAAATTAATTAATTTTAAAAAAAACTTTAAAAAAAAACCAACAGATTTGCTAGCAAATTAGTTGGCACAAAATCCCTAAAATTAGATACTGAGAGGTTAAAAACCACTGAAAATTCAGCAGTACACAGTGACACTTAGCCAATTTTCTAGTAAAACATTTAAAATTCAAGAGTTACATATCACAACAAGCTAAAATGTGAAAGTCTTGGAAAGTAGAGGAAAGTTTTCTCTCTGTCTAGAATTTAGAAATCTAGGAATAATGGAAAATCATGACTTTTTTTAAATTCTTTAGAAAATGGATTGCACAAAGCAACCATAAAGGCTGCAATCTGAAGAAAGAAAATAGCTTGCAAGTGGGCATGGAACATACATGCTAGGTCCCTTAAACTGCAAATGGGAGCAAGAAGGATAGCACACGCAAGCAAGAAGAACTCATGCTAGAGTTTCAACTAACTCTTGAAATTTGTGTATTGCCCAGTATTTTAAGGCAAAATTTAAGATATCACAGAAACAAAATCAACTGGACCCTTTACAGGCTTACCAGCATAAACCTCTATGAGGTACTCCACAATAAAGATCAGCAGCAGGCAGACCTGCAGAAGTCTCTGGGAGGGGTGCAGTTCTTGGAGGAGGGAATGAGGGCTACAGTACCATTACCGAGGTCCTTCAGATTTCTCTCTCCTAACTTACAGTGAATGAAGTCTTCAGGAAAAGAGCAGGGTCGATATACTCCCAGAGAATCAGTAAGTATGCATGATGGATAAGAAGACAGGAACGAAGAACTCCACCCCTGGAGGAGGAACAGCAAGAGCCTTATGCCTAGAACGTCGGAGGTTTCTTCCTGATTGCTTGGATACGCAACATTGAAAAAAGCTTCTATTCAACCCTCTATACTAAGGTGGCTCTAAACCAGCAGAAATCTCCTATATGCCAACATCAAACTGTTAATCACCAAAGTGAACGTTTGGAAGTTTTCTTCTATGACAAGGCATGACAAAGCAAGAAGATGGCAGAACACCAGAGAGCATAGCTGTAGATCTGTGGTCTCAGTACGAAGGTGGAAAAGAACTATTGTTCTCCCCGCCAGCACATGGAACCATAAGAAATCAAGCTTTTCTGGTGCCCTGACCACAACAGAAGAGCACCAGGATCACAAACCTGACAACTCCTGACTCTACCGACCTAAACTCTTCTTGTTAATTGCCACAAGAAGTCTGAAAAATTGGGCTCATAAATGTTATTTATTTGGTTTATTATTCAACACTGAGTCACATATTCACACAAAAGCCAGAAATAAGAAAAACAGTACAAGTATAGAAAACACTTTAAGGGCCAGCCATGGATAAGAAAATAGATGTTGCATTAGACGAAGCACTTAAAATAAATATAAATAATGTATAAAATGCTAGAACAAGAGTAGTGCAATAGAAAAGAGCAAATGAAGAATTTCAGCAGATAAATTTTCAGCAGGACATATTTATTTTACAATAACCATATATACATAGATTGTGGAAAAGCAATTCCAAAGAAAAATCTCATTATACATCTAAAAAATAATGACACCAGATCTCTTATCTACTTCAAGCTGAAGACAATTAAGAGACACTTTATAGGGCTGAGAGATTAATGTTGTCATCAAAGAATGTTATTCACAGCAAAAAACTAGTTTTCACAATGAAAAAGGAATGTTTTAAACAAAGAATGAGAGGTTTTTGCCAGTAGATCAAATTTAAAGGAATTACTGGATATGTTAATATGATAATAGAGGGAAACTTGCAGCTACACAAACATAAATTGCTCTAGATAAATCTTTAATGGCCATAAATACAAAAGATCTTTTACACAATCTATTAACTGCAATGTCTTCCTAAACCAAAAGGACAAAGCATAAATTGTGAACTCATGGCATATCTAGGTGTTATGAACATCAATAGCTAAGGAAATCCACTCTTGATAAACAGCCTTAACAAACTGGGAATAGAAAGTTCATCTAAAAATAACCCACTGCCAACCTTGGACCTCATGTGAAAGTCGGAACGCTTTTCTACAAAGATCAAACAAAACAAAAGATACCTATTTTAAATCCTTCTATCCAATAACCTATTGGATCCCATTTTTCATATAACAAAATAACTAAGGAAATAAATGTTCAAGGAAGCTACACAACTTATTCACACAAATATGATGCTTTGTGTAGAAAATCCCCACTAACCAAAAAAGCATCCAGAACTAATCAATGAATTTAATAAGTTTGCAATATAAAAAGTCAATATGCTAGCAAAAGATGATTGAAAGCTGAAATAAGAATATTAGCTTTTATGATAGCACCAAACCAATGAAATGCATAGGTACAAATTTTGCAAAATACATTTGGCATCAGTATAAGGAAATCACAAGCATTGTTAAAGAGATGATAGAAGTCTAAATTACTAAAGAGAAATACTGTATCTGAAAGTTGCAGGATTCAGTATTAAGACAAAATCATCTCAATTAAGTATAGATTGGATATACTGTGAGAGAAATATCAGCGAGAGGATTTTGGCAGAAATCAAACACTGAGGGCTGAAGAGATAGCTCAGCCATCTAAGCGCCTGCCTGGCAAGCATAAGGATGGGAGTTCAATCCCTGGTACTGCATGGATGCTGGCCCTGCACCAAGGCTGCCACCGAGACTGAGTGTGGTGGTGCACCCCTGTTATCCTAGTGCTGGAAGATCCTAGACAGGAAGATCACTACAAGTCAGTCCAAGCTATATAGGAAGATCTTGTACCGAATAAATAAATAAATGATTTTAAAAAAAGAAATCACACATCAGAACTGCAATGTATGTAGTACGTGGAGGAAATTCAATATCCAAAATAACTTTTCCAAAGGGTGAATTGAGAAGGCTCACAAACTTGATCTCAAAACTTAATGAAAGCTAGAGTAATCAAGAGTCTGATATTGACGTAAGAATCAAAAACCAAAACAGGATAAAAAGCTCACAAATATAAAAGTGCCTCACTAGAAAGAAAGACCTCACTAGATGGTGATGATGGAAAAAAAAAAAAATTGCATCTCGGTTGGGAAATAAGGATGGAGCTGATTCCTGTCTTATGCCACTCAAAAACTTAACTTTAAGTAAATCCCATCTCAAAGATAATATCTGTCATTACAGTGCTTTTAGAAGAATGGAAATATTGTCATGTCTTCTGTAGGCGAATTGCCTTTGATCAAGGAGTGCAACACCCAAAAATCAAGGCTGATCGAGTTAGACTTCATAATCCAAAATCTGTTCATCAGAAAAATAAATGATATGGATGGGTGTGGTGACATGCAAATGTAACCCCAGCCTCTTGGGAAGATGAGGCAGGAGGATCACGCCTGTTAGCGCACTCTGATACCTTAGCAAGACTTGGTCTCAAAATTTAAAAATAAACAAAGAGGCCTGAGGATGGTAGCTCAGTGGTAGAGGGACTCTGGGCTTGTTTCCTAACATATAAATTAATTAATCAATTGTTATGCAATTCCTGATGACAATAGTATTATACTACTTATCAAATAACTCTTAAACTAAAGAATAAGGGATTTTTCCTTAAATAATGTTAATGACTCTATATAAATTTAATTCCACACATTTAATGTGATTTTCAGACTCACATAAAATGCATGAAACCATTTCCCATTGAAATCATGTTCCAGATGATTTTGACTAAAAGTCTATATTATGAATAGCATCTACATAAATTAGGGTAATTTTCTGCTTTGCTGAAATGCCTGAGGCAAATTAACACCATAAAGAAATGAAGGAGATCTAGGGGCCTTTTGTGGAAAAGGTCCTGCCTTAGAGTCCAGAGTCAACACAACATCAGGAAGCCAGGGATTGAGAGAACGCACCCGTGTGCCTCTCAGCTGCTTTTGTGTATGACGCTCCACCCGAATGGCTTTCAGGAATCCCACTCAACTCCAAAAGGCCCCAGCTCCCAATGCTGGAGTTGAACTCTTTATTTTGCTAATATCATTAACATATGTTTTGGGGGACACAAGCCCCTTAAAGGTTCAGAGAACAAATTAAAGCCTGTTTAAGCCAGAGCACTATACCAAGCTACACACTAGGCTGGAGCTCTCTACCTGCTCACTTTTGACGGGACGCTTGATTCATCTTGTCTTCTCCACAAACCCCGAGAGTTGCTGTGTAATGCCTGCTTCACGTCTTCCTTTCATACCCTCTTGTTTCCATGACCGTGCCGGCCTTGGCCCTCAATCTGACAGGTCTAGAATCCTATCTTTCACGTAGGAATTTATTAATTCTTTGCTTTCTTGTACATTCTAATTGGGTTTTAAAACAATTAAAATGATAAATATCACCACTATTATAATTCTAAGTATACTCACTATCATATATTCTGCAAACACAAAGACCACCATAAAAGAAAACATCATTGCCTTTTCTGGATAGTTATTCAAAATGCTTGAAGGAAAGACCTCCACCGCAGGTCCTTCTCATCTCCTGCAGAGACTGCTGCCTGGGTCACAGTAAGCACCACGCATTTCCTCTGCCTAATGAACAAAACACTGAATATGTGAATGACAAAATCAAATCCATATAACTATGGCCATTTGGAAAGTAATCGAAAATATTTACAGGGAAATTAAAATGTGAAAAAGTATTTCCATTTGTTTCTAGCATCTGATATCACTCACCTGAATCAAGGCAGATGCACGACTTGATGTTTAGGGCTCTGTCATTTTCAATAGTCCACATTGACTGCAAGTAGCTATTGAGATTGTGCAGCAGATTAATTGAACTGTTTTCATTAGGATTAACTTTTATGCTTAATTTACATGAATTAATTTACATAGGAGTAGGAGAGAAAAAAGGACATAACAAATATTTTATTTATTTACTTTTTAATGTATTTAGTGCAGTGTCTAAAGGGTCTCATTATGCAGACAGGACTCATAGTGATCCTCCTGTTTTCAGCCTCCCAAACTCTGAGATTACAGGTATGCACCAGCATGCTCAGTCTCAATTGTGTCTCAGCATGCCCAGGGGCAGGGCCAGCACAGCACAGTGGAGATTGAACCCTGGTCCCTGATCCTGCCTAAGCAGGTGCCTTAGCCCACTGAGCTATCTGGCTGGCCCCAAATATTTTAGTTTATCTACTAAGATTCGAGAAACATCTCAGTGGAAAGAAGTCATTATGTTAAAAAGACTAGAGATAGAAATGGATATTGTAACACTGTCCTGGCACTTTATGAAGTATTAAATTCTAGAATTAGAATATTTTGCTTTTTCTACAATTTTCCATTCATACCCTTAATAAATTATGAATATGACCAATATCTTAAAACCAAAAAGGAAAACCCTAAAAGCAAAGTAATAATATCAGTTATCATAGCAACAAGGAAGCCCTCTGCAAGAAAATAATCCCATCCTGGAACACAACTATACATAGCAAAGATCTCCTTGTTTATAACTATTTCAGGCATCCTACTATCATGCCAGACTACATGAGCCATGTATCTACTTATTGGTATTAACAAAGTTATGAAGCATTTGTTAATCTCAATGTTCATCTATGGAATTTGATCTTAATGACCTTCATGGTTTGTAGTATGGAATTTTCCTTTTAAAATAATTGAAACCTTGAATCTCATTTGCTTCTCCTGTTCAAAGGACAACAGCTTCAAGCTCAGCTGAAGCGAACTACGGGCCTTACATAAAAGGACAGGTGTTTCCACTTTCCTGCTAATGACTCTGTAAGTGCGGATGATGATGATCCTTATCAGTCATTACTAAATTTACTTCACAGAAATTAAGAATTAAATTACAGTTTCAAGGCTCATTAGGTCTTGTTAAATTTGTTGAATGGCCCGCATGTGTGTGTCTTCTCCTCCTCCGTGGGGGCTCTGTAAGGCAGGTGTGCCAATTCATTGGAAGTTTGTTGCATTTTACTCGGCACAAAGATTATTACCCAACTGTGTTGGAAATTCCAGGTTGGGTTTTTATATTTGAAGATCAGACTTGAAATAGTCATATTTGGCTATTCAAGTTTAGTATAAAGGGGAACAGTACGAAATAGTGTCTTATGGGAGACTTTGTGCAAGAGTGTTGAATAGGAAATTCAAGGACAGGGCAGGGACCACATTCCAAACATCTTCCTCATGCCTCATTATCCTCATGCCAAACAATCCTAAATACAAGCGTGAATGGAAAGACATTTTATATTTCTATCCAGCCCTTTCGGGACATGTCTTCTAATGCTTGCTGAATACAACTCATTTCTCTTTCAATATAAGGAATATTAAACCAGATGAAAATTACGGTTTGTTTTATAGATCTGCCCTTACTTCCTTGTCCATAGAGCCCCTCTTCAGCAAGAGAAAACGGTCCCAGACAATGTTGTCTTCAATTTAATGCTTTCCTTGGAAAACTAATAATAAGTCAAACTGTGTTTGGGGGAAGATACAAAAAAAATATATGATCCAGGATCCAATCAAATCACAACCTGGGCCATGGAAGTCTGTCATTTCAAATGTACTTAGAGACTAACACCTAGAAGATCAACTATCTGGTATGTTTTCAATGTAAAGATGCTACAGTTTGTGCTAAATTTACATTAAAATTTTAGAAATAGAAATAATTTTCACATTCAGTGTCTTAAAGTGGTACACTAAGGTAAAGCAATGTCACAAAAAAAGAAATTGAGAATGAGTTGAACCTTCTTTACTCTCAGTCGAGTTTTCCCTGCCCCATTGGAGCATCCACTGTTAAGCACACAAGGAAATGTGTTACCTGGAGTTATTGATGATAACAGGATGACTAGTGGAAGCCAGTGACAGCTCTAGCATTATTTAAAAACTATCTTATCATTGCTGTAGATGTTATCAGTATGGTTTTGATTTTTTTTGATCCATGCATCCACAAATCAAGAAGTGTATGGAAAAATGAGTTTTTATCAAACAGCATGACCTCTGGCAAACACGATCACAAAGTTAGCATTTAATGTTTCACCTTTTTATAGCTGGAAGATTAAAAACACTACACATAAAACTGTCAAGGCCAATCAATATACACCCCTGAAAAGCATCCAACACAATTTTTACAGTTGTATCACTGAAACAAAGATGAATGCATTTCCTAAATTATGCATAACTTTCTACAGAGAGAATGACTAAAATAGGCATAAAGATGTAAATTCTTGATATTTTCTCTATACAACCTTAAAATATCAACTGAAATGGGTAATTCTACCTTAGCAATTTATGAGTTTGCAAAGGGTAGAAACTCAGAATATAAGTTAAACACATTCACATTACAGATCTATCATTCTCCCCAGCGTATGAGCCCTGAACACTTCAATGATGCGTACAAATGAAAATATATTTAAGTTTTTTATGATTTGAGCAAACTCTTGCTCAAGTATATGCGATAGCCAAGAGCTCAAAGATTTGAAATAAAGAAGAAATGTGATACCTTCTTTCATCACGTCCCAAAAAAGGATCAGAGAGAAAAGCTATCGCCGCTCTTCTTATTGATCTTACACCTGATAGCGACACTCAGACCACTAGTAATTTTGAGGGTGTGTATTCTGTGCCACTTATTGCACAAACTCTGTTGTGTCAACAATTTACGTAAATGGAATCCTGAACCATTAAAACCTGAAGCATTGGTAACACTTAGAAAAAGGGCATCAACAGGCACATTCCTTTTCTCTTAATAGTGCAAATCCACCTTAAAATTCAGCATTTAATCGTGTTGAACTAGAAGGCTGCCAAATCTCAAGACTCTCTAAATGGAAATCCAAGATTCTCTGAACTTGGTAGTCTACTATCAGGAACCAAATTTGATTGATGTTTTAGGTTTGAGATCAATACACAACTTCTCAGAGCAGTTTTAGGCTCATAACAAAACGTAGCAGAAGTGGAGAGAATGGCTCTACTCCTTCTATGGTTATGCGTCCTTAGCTTGGCCCCTGCTTACATCTTGCTAACTTTGGCAAGTTTCTTCTCCTCGTCTATGGTTTGCCTTCTTATTCTCCTGACTCATCTTTCTTACAGCAATTTGTTTAAATGTATAGATTTTAAAGGGACTACAAGATAGTATTAACAAGAAAAAATACAAATGATACAGAATTTCGCTAAACAAATTAATATGAATTTCACAGTATTTGTTGCAGTAGTGTTGTCTTCAAATTAGTTGCTCATTCTACCAGACATATGCATACAAAACTGGAATAAGAAATATATAAGAAATTAAGATCAAAGAATTCAATAAAGGAGACAAAACAAATTAAGCACCAACTGTTCCTATTCGCAGACCAGCAGAATGCTTTTAATGTTAAAAAATATTTTATCAATTACTGAATTCATTGATCCTACTGTTTCTATTAGCTCTACAAGATCCCTTTATGTTATATTCAGGTGTTTTGTAGTTTTACCTTCTACAGTTACTTCTATGGTACATCCTGAATTATTTTTCAAAGATGTTAAGATTATTTTTTTGCAATTTGATATCTAAGTTGGTGATTTTCATCTTAATAGTCACTTGTTATAGAATCATTTCATACATATGCCTGATTCTAGAGTTTTGCTACTTGTTAAAGAGACCAATTGATTTTTTATGTGAATTCATCTTCAGGTGCTGTATTTTTTACAATTGATCTTTTTCTCTAGTTTCTTTTCTCTTCTTTCATTATTTTTTTTAAACAGGGTCTCACTATGTAGTACAGGCTGGCCTTCAATTGCCTATATAGACCAGGCTGGACTCAACCTCATGGTGATCCTCTTGCCTGAATCTCTCCAGTAACAGGATTACAGGAGTGCGTCACCACACCCAGATATTTATCTATTCTTTGGCTAACAGTACATGCTGTTGATTAACATAAATACATGACAAGTAGAATGAAGGATAGCCAATCATCTGACTTCATTTTTTTCTATTATGAACTGTCTTGTAAGATTCTTTTTCCCAGAATGAGTTCATTGATTTATTCCTAGTAATTCTGGGGAAACGGTAAGGCCATTTGCTAGCACAGACTTACTGACAGCTGAAAGTAAAGTCTTTCCATCCATGAACATGGAATAAATATTTCATTATTTATGGTTATTTTATTAGAGACCATCAAACATTTGTTCTTTTCATAGTTTTATTATTTATATTCCTAAATATTTTATTTCAAATACTAGCTAATGTGTTAAAAATTCTGAGTGTTACTTGATCCCTTCTGATATATAGGAAAAATTTACTTTTATAATGTTAGTTTATAGCCA
>NW_004524660.1:5500609-5504375 GCF_000260255.1 Octodon degus | reverse complement strand
TATCCCTGCCATAAAGAACAACAAACTTGAGTCATTTGTGGGAAAATGAATGTTTCTTGAGGCCATAAAATTAAGTGAAATAAATCAGATATACAAGCTCATATATCACATGATTCCCTTTATAAGATGAAAAACATAAATAAAAGCTAGATAGTAGGAAGTACGATGACAGATATTTTCCAAATAAGAAGGTGATTAGCAGATGGAGTGAGTATAGGAGAGGAGGGAAGACATAAGAAACCAGAGTTGAGATGTGTTACGCAGGTGCACCAACTCCCGAAAAGTAATGTAACTTATACACTACCAAATAATACTAACAAAATGAAAAATAAAAAACAACTCAAATACTTTGCACCAGGATAATGCATAAGAGGCACTGAAGGCATCTCAGAATTCAGCAAGATCTCACTCAAGTAGTTGCAAAGGTGCAAAGCTCTCACTTGAGAAGTCCTTGCACACCTACTCAAGAAGTGTCTCACAGTGACTTGGTTTCCTAGGATTCATGACACTTGCTCAGCTATCACCACTCAGAGGCCACTGCAGCTATGGTCCAAGTCAGACCAGCAGCTGTTAAAATGCTATGGACCTTGGCACCATCCATACAGTGTGACCTTTTCAGACATGCAATAATTATGTGGTCCTAGAGAGTTCAACACACATTTCAGAATAAGACCCCCTAAGCCAGGAAAAATGTGTGAAATGTCATTGCCCTAGAGGTCTCCCTAAGAGAGTTATATACCTGAAGCAATGAGAGAACCCAAAAGTGCAGTGGAAACTGGAAAGTTAGGGATACCAGGGCCATGGAACATCTGCTGAAGAAAGCAGCAGGCAGTGAGCACAGCCAGAGAGAAGCATGGACTGCTACTGTTAGTGCCCCAAGTGCAGAGCCTGTTGGAACCCACATTGCACAACTGCCTTGAGTGCTGGCCATGGAACTACAGGATGTGATGTCTTTCCCAATAAATTTTGGTCTTCCTGTGGTCCAGTATCTGCCTATTTCCCTTTTCCTTCCTTTAAGAATGAAAAAAGTTTAAACCCCTGTCATTGTATTTGCAAATACTGATAACTAAGGGTTTGCCTTGTGTCTCAGAGGAGAATTTAGATTTGGGCTTTGAGCAGTTCTGAAATTGTTAAGAATTTGGTTACTCTTCAGAGATGGGCTATGTGCATTTTGTATAATAAGAAATGAAGAAGAAACTTCTGGGGACACAACGTTATGGTCATATCTAAAGTATACTCCCAATGGCTCACATTTGGAGTGGTGAGCTGGGTAAAGGGGGTAAGTGGACTGAGTATGACTAAGGAGCACGTGTTCTTATCCCCATCTCCTCTCTTCTCTCTCCATTCACAGACACCATGATGGGAGCAGTTTTCTCAACCAGGCCCTTTCGCTGTGTGTTCTGAGCTGGAGCTGAGTAACCTTGGATTGAATGCAACAAAGCCATAAAACAAAGTAAATATCTGTTCCTTTATAGTACATGTCAGGCATTTTGTTCAAGCAGTGGAAAAGCTGAATAACATATATTCTACTATTATTATGCTTAGAGCTTTATTGTTAATGAGTAATTTTTGTTTCATTTAATTTAGTTTAATTTCTGAGTTTGTTTCTTTGTATGTTAGCCTTTTTAGATAGGCTCTTGCTTCATAGTTCAGGTTAGCCATGAACGCTCCATACGGCCAAAGCTGACCTCATACTTTGTTCAATGGTTTTTTTTTTTTCTTCCATCAATTGATGCAATCATTTTTTTTTCCTTTTACCCTATGGGTGGGATAAATTGCATTAATGAAATTTTGAATGTAGAACCATGTCTTGGCCATAATGTATAATTTCTTTTACTTATTCTTGGGGTCAATCTTAAAGATTTTTGTATCCTATACTAAAAGGAGAACATAATTTATAGTTTTCTGGTGATGGCTTTGTTTGGTTCTGGTACTATGTTGATTATAGTCACTTAAAATGCATTAGGAAGTATTACCTATGATTCTTTCTTCTTAGGAGATTATTTAAAAAAGACAGAGCTGCAAAGATAGCTCAGTGGTCTAAGCACCTGTGTGGCAAGTGCAAGGGCCCAGGTTCCATCCCAATATTGAATATGTGTAGACTCCACCTCAGGCGCACTGAGCCAGCCGCCTAGACCAGGCGTACAATAACCCCTTCGGTGCTGTAATAGGAAGATCACTATGGACCAACGCTGCATAGAGAGATTCTATATCAAATGTGTAAAATTTAAAATAATAAATATAAATAAAAATTAACAGTTGATTTCTTAACTATCTTACAGAATTTACTGCTGAATATATTGAAGTTTTGAATTCTCTACTTCAGAATGTTATTAATTATTAATATATTTCCCTATGTAAAAATCATTGCAATAGTGAACTCTTTGTTTAAATTTTCACTTGAAATTTGCCCAATGTCACTTAAATTATTAAATTTGCGACCATAGGTTATTCCTAGTATTTCTCCATTCTTTTAAATCCCAGTGGGTAGGGGCTAGCCAAATAGCTCAGCTGATTAAAGTGCCTACAAGCAAACGTAGGGGCCATGTGTTTAACCCCAGGGCCTGCCGTGCCAGCCCTGCCCCTGGGTTGCACTGAAATAGCAATTGAGACTGGGCGTGGTGGCATGCACCTGTAATCCCATCTCTTGGGAGGCTGTTAACAGGTGGATCACTGTGAGTCCAATCTAATAGTGAGACCATGAACACCCTGTAGACCCTTCCCTAAAATATAATAAATAAATCAATTAAATAAATAAATTAAAAAATTCCAAGGGAACCTATGGTGATGATACTGACAGTAGTAAATTGTATTTTATCTTTTTCAATTTCCTCTGCATTTTCTTTTTCTAACCTAGCTAAATATTATCTATTAATTGGCCATCCTTTCAAAAAGGTCACTAATTTTTCTCTATAAATTCAATTTTTATTAATATCTACTGTATGATTTTTCTTCTGTTTATTTTGACATGATTTGGTCTATATTTTTCTCTTTGTATGGCAAAAAAAACTTAGATTACTGATTTTATATATTTTATTATACATATTCAATGCTAAAAGTTCTCCTATAAGGACTAAATTCGCTGAATGAAACAAATTTTGATAAATTCTATTTTCATTTTTATTTAGTTCAAAATGTATTTTAATTTTTCCTGAGGTTATTTTCAGTTCACACATCATTTGGAACTGTTTGATTCATTTGCCAACTGTTGTGGAATCTTCTGGCTCTATTGTAATTTAATTCTATTGTGGACAGAAAGCAACATTATACTATTACAGTTCTTTTAAATTTGTTAATATGTTTTATGACTCACAATATGCTCTGTTTTTGTTAGTCTTTTGTAATATCCCATCACTGTACACAGCTTTTGAATGTCTACTGGTTATGTGCAACCTATTGCTGGCATTGTTGATTTCAGCTACGCCTTTACTGTGTTAATGCTTGCTGGAGCAATTCAATTCAGACAGAAAGATACTGGATTAGTCACATAAATATTAACAATTGTTATGACTTCCTAGAGTGTTGATCTACTTATAACAGAATGCCCCTCTTTGTACTCAAGAGTATTCATTCCTCTGAAGTAGGCTTTTTCTGAAGCCACTCCTCTTTTCTTTTTATTAGAATTGGTTATTCTATCATTTTATACCCATAATTTTAGTATTCAAGTATCTCCTATATAACATATACCGGGTTTTCGATATTGATTGACTCTATCTTACTCTTATTTTGCATTTAAACCACTTCACTTCTTTCTTTTCTTTTCTTT
>NW_004524660.1:5499376-5500509 GCF_000260255.1 Octodon degus | reverse complement strand
TGATGTTGAAAAAAAAAAGGATAAAAAGAAGATAACAATTATTTTTATTTTATTTCTTGAGATTACTAAGAAAACAATAAATATCTCACTATAGGTAAAAATTTAACTGTAAATTTTCTTTCTTTTCTTCTTCTTCTGTTTTGTTTTGTTTTGTTTTGTTTTGTTTTGTTTTGTTTTGTTTGCTGAACCAGGGATTGAACTCAGGCCATTGCACTTGACAGGGAAGTGCCTATTCCAATGCGCCATCTCTGTAAATTTTCTTGTTAATTCATAAAATAAAGTTGGGGAGCTTTTCTACCTTCTTTTATCACTCATATCTGAAATTTCCCTCCAAAGTTTTCTGTTTAGAGTTAGGACTTGGTCAGAAGCATGATTCAGTCAGAAGGTGAGTTGAAAAGTTGTATTCTCTTCCTGGGCTTTTCTTTTCTCTCTTTTCACAGCCTACACGAACAGAGCAGTTTTTGTCTCCAAGGACATTGTACTATAGCTTGAATGTTAGTCAACAACAAACTGGACACATTGAATAATCAGCTAAAATACATTTCTTCTGCCTTTAGTTATAAACGTTGGATACTTTGTCCCAGAAATGGAAAGCTCAATGATCGAACAAATTTGTAAAGGCACGGGGACTTTGAAATAGCTCTACCTGACTACATGATTAAGATTTGGGAACTGACTTGCAGGAGGAGTTGGGGAAGTTTTAAAAATATAGATGGGTGAATTCTTATAATACGGTCAACACAGACTAATGGGGCAATTTAGTAGTAGCTCCTGTGTCCAGTTTTCTGACAGGATGAAAGACTGTAAAGGGCAGGTTCAGAGTCTTTCAAGTGAGAACAAAGAGCCCATTAATACTTGGACTCGGGAGTAGGAATTTCTGCCGTGTTCCGGGAACCCCCAGACCCAGTCCTAGCCCAGGTCCGGTGAGTGTGTAGGAGAGGTTCCTGCTATCCTGCGCCGGCCGGAACAATTACTGGTCCCAGCCCAGGCGCGGTGTGGGCGAGACCCTCAACCACCCACTTGGGACGCCCCCCACCACTCCACAGCACCTCCCCCACCCCTTGCGCCTAGTAGGAATATCTGCCGCGTTCCGGGAACCCCTAGACCCCGTCCTAGCCCAGACCCAGTGAGTG
>NW_004524660.1:5481501-5486585 GCF_000260255.1 Octodon degus | reverse complement strand
TCAGGCCCTTGTGCTTGCCAGGGAAGCTTTTATTCTACTGAGCCATCTCCCTGGCCCCCAGGGTAATTTTGTTTGATGAAGCATTTCAAATGATTCAATTTTGTCTTACTTGCATCTTAGTTATGCTTCTTATTTTCTTTTTTAATGATTAGTCAAAAATTTGTAATAAACATTATTAGCTAGTTCAAGTTTACATCCAAATAACGTACAGCTTCTAAAAGCAAGTCATTTTTTACACAGAAATTTAGAAATCTTGTACTATGAATAACTACTATGAAGACAACAATATGCAATGTATTAATTATTGCAACTGTCTTACTGACCTGCTTTAAAACTGTCTCATTGTAATTTTTCTCAATAAAATTAATTTAAAGAAAATAAAAACATATCTTATCAAGAAAGCAGAATGCTATTTATTTATTTATTTATTTTCAAGGTCTCCCTATACAGCTCAGACTTGTAGCGATCCTGCTTATTTTTGCCTCCCTAATGTTGGGATTACACTTGTGCACCACCACGCTCAGACTCCATCGCCGGCTCAGCACACCCAAGGGCGGGGCTGGTGTGACATGAGGTGTGAATGATTTTTCAAATTAATCCTTTTCTCTAAACTATATGAGGAGAATTTTCTTATCAAAACCCTGGTTCATGAATGCTTCTGCTTGTAAACAATTTGGTTCATGAACAGAAGCATCTAGAAAAATTTTACTTGTGCTTTGGGACTGAGCATCTGATGACACTGAACCTTATGGAGAAATATGATTCCATTTGTGACCAGTTGGGTTTGCAACCAGGAACTTGGAATAAATTGAGTGTATCAACCAAGACACCACTATATTCACTGTAAAAATAAAATGAGGTTCTTAAAGATAAAATTTATAAAAAGAATGACCATCCACCAATGACCTCTCCATGAAAATTTCATTTAAATACTTGATTACATTGAGATTCTGGGAACTTACCACAGTTCAGTTTTACTCACCCAAGCACTGGATACTAGAACCTGTGTAAGATTTTCATCACAATTTTTGCTCCAGACAACTGTGGTTCTCTATAAGTCTCTGACTATCCAGTTATCAGCAAGCGGTTGCATCTGTGTACTCAGTGTTCTGCCATATCTAATACATTTTTCTGTTGTTCAGCTTTATACTGGTTGTTAGGGAAGAGTAGCAACCTCTAAGTTCTTAAGTGTTAGAGCAGAAGACAAAAAACTCTATTTAAAGGCAATCATTCACTACATAGTTTAGAAAGCAACAAGACGGAATTTCTCCTTTGAAGCATCTCTTTAAAAATTGCTATTCATAGGACAGTTCAGATTTTCTCAAGAACTAGTATTTTAAATGATAACATGACTTTTGATTTTAAATCTACTATAACCACTTTTTCTACTGTGTTTTTGCATTTTTCACTATAGTTTTTACTAAAGCATCAAAAGCAAAATAAATGCGTGGCGACATTAATAATTACATAATTTTTAAGCCATAAGAATTTTTGCTGGTTCTATATTTCTATCAAAATGGATCAAAACCTGACATATAAAAAAGAAACTAAATCTGCTGGAAAATAAAACCAATAAGAGATTCAAGGTACAGGCATAGACAATATTTTCTTAAAAAATACTAAGTACACAAGAAATAATAGTAAGAATTAATAAATGAGAATATACCAAATTGAAAATTTTCACAGCTCAAAGGAAACAGTCATCAGAGTACAGATTCAATCTGCAAAATGGGAAAGTAATTTTTGTGAGCTGCTCCTCACACAACAGATGAATCTCTGGACTACACAAATCATTAAAACAATTAACTCTTCCAAAAAGAAGACCCACTCAAAAATGGTCAATTGAATAGACATTTCTAAAAAAGAAAAAAATACAAATCATTAATAAAATGCATTCTCAAATCTGTGGCTCACCCGGAACAAGTCCAGGAGACATCAACATAGGAGACATTGGAAGTCACACGCCTGAAATTTCAACTGAAGTGAGGAACTATCTCCAAGAGGGTATAGACGAAAGAAAAATCAGAAATAATCTCTTAGGTAGAAAGAGAAATGACAATCATAATGATAGAATCATTGAGTATATCTAAAGAAGACACAGATAAAAAAAATAGAGGCACATAAATAAAGAAGGAAACCTTGAATGAACAGCAAAGGAAAGAATTATAATGCACGAAACAGATTCAAACAGATATCCAGGAAATTAAAAATTCCATTAGAAGCTGGGAAAACTGCACGAAGGGAACAGAGGATAGACTTTTAGACCTTGAAGACAGTATTGCAGCTAGCAAACATAAAAGGAAAGATCTCTGAAAAATAAGATGGAACCTGGAGAAAACAATTTAGCAGCTTCAAGATGCTGCACAGAAGAAAAATATGGATTGATTTGTCTCAACAAAGTCATAGGAGTCTACAGAAAATACTTAAAAAGTCTATTTGTGGAAGTAAATAGCAGAAAATTCCCCAAACATGGAAAAAAGAATCTCACATACAGATAAATGAGATACATAGAACTCCAGTTAGCCTTAAGCAAAATAAATCTACAGCCAGACAAATAATAATCATGATCCCAGAAATTCAGCATAAGAACAGACTATTAGAAGCTGACAGAGAAATGAAACAGATCACCTATAAGGAAAGTCCACTAGAATCAAGGAAGACATCTTAATACAAAACAATGAATCAAGAAGAGCTTGAAATACTTCAATTCATGAAAGAAAGCAACTTTCAACTCAGATTTATAAGCCTGGGGAGATGGCTCAGTAGAATAAGCACTTGCCTGGCAAGTGCAAGGGCCTGAGTTAAATCCCTGGTTCTGAAAAAAAAATCAACTCAGATTTATGTAACCTGTTAAACTATATTTGAAAAATTAATGGAAAATAACAATAATGATAATAATAATAGTACTTCCACAACTAGGAACTGAAAAATTCATGACCACCAAATCAATCTTACAAAGAGTCCTGAAAGATATTGTAGAAAGAGATAAAAATGACCTCAAGTTCAGGAACAACAGCAAAAAGAAACTACCATGCAGAGAAAGTAATGAAACAGAAGGAAAACCTAGGGAACCAAAAGCACCAAAATAGCATGGCAAGGATAAACCAATAAATATCAGTTATAACCATCAAGGTAAATAGACTGAATTCACTAAACAAAAGAAACAGACTGGCAGAATGGATCAAGAAATAAAATTCAGCAATATGCTGTACACAAGGAACACATTTACACATTTATCTCTAAAGAAAACTTGTAAACTAAAAAGCAAAGGACAGAAAATCAATAATCCTTGCTACAGGAGCCCAGGAAAAATGTAGGGTAGGTATTCTGTCTTCAGACAATGTGAACTGCAAACCAAGAATAATCAAAAGCAATAGTAAAGGTCACTACATGCTTGTTAGAGAAAAATTTCAAGAGAAAGAGATAACAAATACATATATATTCACCAAATATGGGAGCCCACAACTCTGTAAGACAAATAGTAATAGACATGAAAAAATCAAATAATCAATCAGGGAGACTTTAACACCAGATTGTCACAAAGAGAAAGATAAACTAGACAAAAACTTGGTGAAAAAATAATAAAACCTAAACAAACTTTGAACAAATAGACTTAGAAGATGTTTACAAAGTGTTCTACTCAACATCAGAATACAAATTCTTCTCAGCTGAATAAAGTATGTTCTGTGAAATAGATCATTTACTAGATCATAAAAACATGCTTAAGTAAATGCAAAGGAATTGAAAATATCCCATGCATTTTATTGGATCATAGTGCAATGAAAATGGAAATTAATGACAAAAGAAACTGAAAAAATTCCATAAAAAAAATGGAAATTAAATAACACTCTCCTGAATAACTAATGTGTCACAGAGGAAAGGAAAGAAGAAATTAAACAGAATATACAATCAAACAAAAATGTAAATACGATGTACCAAAATATGTGGGACACAGTGACAGAAGTCCTTAGATGGATATTTATAGCCATGAATTCTCACATCAAGAAAAGAGAATGAGCACAAATAAACAACCTTATGCTACATTTCAAGCTTCTAGAATAAGAACAGCAACTCAAGCCCAAAACCCAAAAAATGGAAGAAATTATAAAGATCAGAGCAGAAATTAACACAATTGAGATAAGGGAACCAATACAAATAATTTATGAAGTAAAAGGTTAGTTATTTGACAGAATAAATAAAATTGATAAATATCAAGTCAACTTACCAAAACAAAGAAAAAAATAGTTAAAATTCATGCAATAAGGAATGAAAAAGGCAAAATCACTACAGATTGTATTGAAATTCAGGTCATCAATGTTTAGTTAGGAAATCCTTATGTTCGTATGATAGAAAATGCAAAATAAATGGGTAGATTCTTAGATATGTATGAATTATCAAAAATGAATCAGGAAGACACAAAACTTCTGAATAACCCAATAACAGTTACTGGAATAAAATATGTAAATGAAATTTACCTCCAGGGTTCAGTCATGCCGGCCCCTCTCCTGGGGAGCACTGAGACAGAGATTGAGACTGGGCATGGTGGCGTGCACCTGTAATCCCAATACTTGGGAGGCTGAAAACAGGAGGATCACTACGAGTCTGATCTACACAGTGAGACCCTGTAGGCCCTGTAAACCTGTACTAAATACATAATAAAATAAAATAAAATTTATCATCAAAGTAAATCTCAGGTTTTGATAGCTTCACAGGTGAATTTTATAAGAAATTTGGAGAAGATTTAATGCAAATATTACTTGAACTTTTTGAAGGAAGACAATTATCCCTAACTCATTCCTGGAGGGAAGCACTACCCAGGTATTTAGACCAGAGAAAGTCCCAACCAAAACACAAAGCCACAAACCAATCTCTGTAATGAATATAGATGCAAAAATTCTCAATAAAATAATAGGAAACAGAACAAAGATGATTATGAAGATAATAAATGAGGACCAGTGGGATTCATCCCAGGAATACAGGCATCATTCAACATACTCAAATCAATAAAGTTTACAGAGTATCAACAAAGTTGAAGACAACAAACACATGATCATCTCAATTCATGCAGAAAAGCTTTTGACAAA
>NW_004524660.1:5466938-5481083 GCF_000260255.1 Octodon degus | reverse complement strand
CCCCTTTTTTGTTTAGTCCTGTCAGAGATGGGTATTCCATTGGCATCTAAATACTATAGAAACAGCCAGAAGAATTAGACAAAAGACAGAAAAGGAATAAGAATAGAAAAGAAAGAAGTTTGTTTATCATTCACAGATAACATGATACTCTACTGTACATACTCTTCTATGATACTCTAAATAGAAGACTTCAAAACCTCCATCAAAACACTCTTAGAATTAACGAGCAAATTAAGTAGTGTATCTGGAAGTCAACATTCAGAAATTACTTGCATTCCTGTACACAATAAAACAAGTTCAGTGAGAAAGAATTAGGGAAAACACAGCCTTCCCAACAGCATCCAAGAAAGTGAAATATTTAGGAATCAATCTAACAAAGGAAATAGATGAGCTCTACATTGAAAATTGTAATACTCTGAAAAAGGAGATCAAAGATTTCAGAGAATGGAAATATAGCCTTTTCTCCTGGATAGGAAGAACCAACATTGAAAAACACCAGTACTCCAAAAACTGTTCTACAGATTTACTGAAGTACTAACCAAAATACCATTAGTGTACCTCACAGATCTAGAGAAAACATTCCTAAAATTCTTTTGGAATTCAAAGACACCTGGAATAGCAAAAGCAAGACTGGCCAACAAAGGCAAAGCAAGAGGCATCACAATCCCCGACGTGATATTATACTCAAAGCTAATGTGATAAAATTGACATAGTGCTAGCAGGAAAATGGACCTAGGGATGAATGGAACTGATTAGAAGATGCAGACAAAACAGCAAACACACTTGGCCACCTTATTTTTGACAAAGAAGCCAAACATGTTCACTGGAAGAAAGATAACCTTTCATAAATGCTGCTGGGAAAACTGGCTTTTAGCACACAGAAGGCTAAAATTATAACCATGTCCATCACCATGTACTACACTAAAGTCAAAACAAATTAAAAATCTAAATTTTAAAACAGTAAATCTACTAGAAGAGGAAGTGGGTAGTAAGTGATCTTGAAGGCGTACGAGTAGGTGGAGAGTTCATGAACTGAAACCCAACTGCACAGCAAATACTTCAAGGATTCAACAACTGGGACCTCATGTTATTAAAGATTTTTTTCTCATCAAAAGAAATCACCAACACAGTGAAAAGAAAACCCACTAAGTGGGAAAATATTTAGCTAAATACTCTTCAGACAAAGGACTTCTATTAAGAATACATAAAAAATTTAAAAACAGTCAAACACCCAAAGACATAATCCAAACTCTGGGTATTAGAGATGAATATACAATTCTTAAATGAACAAACACAAATAGCAAATAAACATATGAAAAAATGTTCAACATCATTAGCCATTTGAGAAATACAAATTAAAATAACACTGAGATTTTATCTTACCCCTGAAAAAATGGCTATCGTCAAGAAAGCAACCAATAACAAATTCTGGAGAGGCTGTGGGGAAAAAGGAGTCTTTTTCTACTGTCAGTAAGGGTGTAGACTTGTGCAACCACTGTGGAAATTAGGGTGGAGATTCCTCAAACTCAGATTAGGGTCCCTTTTGACCTTGCTTTTCAGCCCTTCTGTGTATTTTTTCATAAGTAATGAAAATATCATACCACAGCAACATTTGTGCACCCATGTTTATAGCAGCACAATGTGCAAAATTCAAATTTCACATGCCCATCAGCTGAAGAATGGATTTAAAAGAAGGGGTATTTCTTTCTTTCTTTTTCTTTTCCTGTGGCTGGCTCAACCCACCCTGGGGGCAGGACTGGCACAGCATGTGGTGCAAGGGATCAAACTGCAGTCCCTGCACTCATCTAAGCTTGCGTAAGCAGGCACTTTAGTCCACTGAGCTATCTCACTGTCTCAAGATGTAGTATTTTGGGGCCAGGGAGATAGCTCAGTGGAGTAAGTGCTTGCCTGACAAGTGGATGGCTCTGAGTTCAATTGCTAGTACCACCAAAAAAAAAAAAAAAAGAGTGATATTTTTATACAATGGAGTGCTACTCAGATCTGAAAAAAAGATCAACTTGAGTGTTTTATAGGTAAATAGATTCAATTAGAAACCTTATTCATAAGTGAAATAAATCAGACATGCATATATAAACATCATATTGTCTCCCTGGTATAAGAAAATGGAAGAGTAAATAAGATGCAAAAGTTACAATAGAGAAATAAGCTACTCAAAAAGAAAGAACAACTGCAATGGAGAAAAAGAGAAAAGAAAGAAGGGGGAAAAGATATGTGTATATACACAGGAAAGCTAAGCTAATTGTATTGCTAATGTCTGTTCATTGAAAGGAAAAGTTAGTGCTTATTGTTGATCAATTGTTTGATCAATTTTGTGTGTCTGTGTCTTGTAATCTGACCAATTACCTTTTTAAAATTTTATGTGTTTGGTACAGGGTCTCACTATGCAGTTCAGACTCAAAGTGATCCTCCTGTATTCAGTCTTCCCAGCTCTGGCATTACAGGTGTGTGGGCTGGGGTGACATGTGGGATAGGGAACCAAACCCTGGCCCCTGCACTTGCCAAAGCAGGTGCTCAGTCCCCTGAGTTATCTCTCTGGCCCTTGAGCAATTACTTTGAAGATAACAATATGAACATAATAGCTATTGTTAACTTCCAGTCATTTTTTGTAATGCTGTATCATTTTTATAGTTTTTCCTCTCTTTAAAATAAAAAAAGTTGAGTATCTTCGTTCATTGGAGAAATGAAAATGAAAATAACCCTGAATTTTTTTTCTTACCACAGGAAGAGTACATATCTTCAAATATTCAAATAGCAACAAATGCATGGAAGGTTGTGTGTTGAAAGGAGCTCTTCTGTGTTATTACTAGGAGTGTAAAGTAGCATATTCTATGTAAAAGAGTATGGAGATTCCTAAAACAACTAAAAGTAGAAATTTCATTTGGCCCAGTTATGTCTCTTCTGAATATCTTCCTGATAGATTTACAATCTTCATATTGTGGCGATCCACATGTTCCTGAGTTTATAGCAGCGCAATTTCACAAGTGCTAAGTCAAGGAAGTAGTCATCATGCCCATCAACCAATACGTGCAGAGTCAAACGTGCCATATATCCACATTGTTATTCTACGCACACATAAGAAAAATAAATTTAAGCCAGATGTGTTGGAACACACCTGTAATCCCAGCACTAGGGAGGCTGGGGCTGGAGGATCATTGGGAGTTCAAGATCAACCTGGGCTACAAAGCAAGCTCAAGCCCACCCTGAACAGCATAGTGAGACCGTGTCACAAAAAGACAAAAATAAATAAATGAATAAATTAATTACAGCCATCTTCAGATGGGTTTATCTTGAGGCCATAATGTTATGCTAAATATATCGTACATAGGTTAAATATTCCCTCATTTCTATTACAAGGCTGACGCAGAGTAGAAATCATTTAAGGAACAAAGGAGAGAAGAAAATGTAGGAAATAGGGAAGAAGTCTTTGGAGAAATGAGAAGCAGATACAAGGAAGCCAGAGAAGGGGGACTAGGAGGGGACAGTAAAAAGATCAAGAAGCAACATGTATGTGCATCAACTCCACAAGATGAATATAATTATAACATAAAGCAAATATTAATAATAACAAAGAAAGAAAAAACACAAACTTTTCACTGTAAATTTAAAATTTCCAGTGAATTTGCTTTAAAGCTGACTAGTTCAGCTTTAAAAATGCATTCACATCATAAATCATTCCAAACAACATCCAAAAGATGCATAAGCAATAAAATATTATTCAATGAGAGCTTGTAATAGGAACATAATTTTAATTTTAATTTTGTATATCTTTTATATGGCTTTGCATTGTTTTAATTTATACAAAATGACTCCAAAAATAAGAATTGGAGAGACTTCACTTTACTATGATATAAATCATGCTAGCAATTCACATAAGAATATCCCTTGTACAACAATGCTTTTAGTTCAGAACATAAATATTGTTAATTCAATTTGAAATATATATCTATTAATAACAATTAATGGAACAAATAAAATCATATCAGCAAACACAATGAATGCAGTTCATCTATTCTTTAAATAAGTAACTTATTTTGTCCATTTATATTTATCCTTAAATTAATTTTTATATCAAAATTCCATAGGTGAATCCCCATTTCACATAAAGTTTGAAAAGAAGATACTGCTTTTACAAATAAAACATAAAATCATTAATTAAATCATATTTTAATTTTTCCTAATTCAATTAATTTATTTCATAAATATTGAGCCCGTCTATGATTGAATAAATATATCATCTGTCTCCTGTTTTATGTTTTAAAGACTACAACTATATTAATTCAGTTATTTCTGTCCAAAAACTACAGAAACCTACACGTCATACTCTCCATGTATGGGCATAATCATGAAGTAAATTTCTCCAAGATTTCCTATATTTATTTCTTTTTTTTTAAACGGAACCAGGAGTTGAACTCAGGCCCCTATGCTTGCCAAGCAAGCGCTTATTCTACTGAGCCACCTCCCTGTCCCCCTCTTTTAATTCACTTTTATCTGATACTCAAACATATAACATTGTTCATATTAATTGAATACTGTGTAACATCCATTACTTATACATATTGCATAATTTATAAATTACTAATCAGTGTAAACATGTTTATCTCCTCAAACATTTACTATTTGCGTATTCCAATTGTTTTTTTTTAATTCTGAATGTATAAATATTTTTACAATATCATTTTTGTTTATTTTTCAAATAAACTTTCCAGAAAACACAAACAGCCAATGAATTATATTTATGGATTTTGCTTTGCATGAAAATTTTATTTCCCTGATAATTTTAAAAGCAAGCGTTAGCTTGTTTCTCCTCTTCTGTCGTGTTGTCTTCAAGAATTTCAGACCGTGTCACACTTTCTACATTTTCTGAATTAATGGCTCTGAAACTTCCATCTCTTTGAAGATCACTCCGCAGTGACCGCCAGGCATCTGGCAGCTGCCCGCTCACTCAGGTTCGGATGACGGCACCTGACAGAATCAATAAGAAAAAGTTGCCATAGATGGTCCAAGGGATTGATTTGAAACATAAATTCATTTTCAGTTTAGAATCTAAACACTTTAGGAATCTAAAAGTCTAGTGCCAATAAAATAGTAATGTCAGCATCATTTTTTAAGGATTTTGACATTTCATTGGGTGATTTCACCTATAAAATAAAATTTTTACCAAAAATAAAAACAACCCACAAGCAAACACTTTTTTTTTTTGAAGAATTTCAGATTTTATTGCCAGAATTTTAGGGAAAATATGTTTTGTTTTTGTATTTTATAAACACTATTTATAAAGTTTAAGGTTTGTATCTTGCACATGAAAAGAATTGTAAAATATTCTTATGTCAGTTTGTCAACCTTCAGCCCTGATGACCATTTTGGCTCAGAGAATTCTTTGTTGGTTGTAGGGTAACCTTCCCATGCATTGTAGGGCATGCAGCAGTTCTGTCTTTATGTTTTATTTATTTTTTTAAAGATTTAAAATTTCTGAATTTAGTTCAACTTATAATACCACATTTCCAAGAAAAATGAACCTTTTGCAAAGACACTGAAATAAAATCGTACCAAGATGCCCCAAAATGAAAACACTTCTTGTCAGTGAGGGGATGTGCCAGTCACTGTCTATGGACTGTTACTTTCTTAATCTGCTGGGTAGAACCATGACGCAGCTACAAGTCTGATCTCACCACAATCGCTGTAAATACGAGGAAGCCAGAATTCAGTATAACGTTATGCTATGGTTGGGTCCCTGTTGTCACAGCATATGGAGCAATGACTCTATCTACAGTGATTGGATTGTTACAGCATATTTCTGTAGCAGCATTAAATGTGGGTACTAAGGAATTCCCAATGTCTGCAGAACCCCCTCAATCCCTACTACATTCACTGCTTGGCTAGGGGCTTATTGCTCTAGTTTACCATGACCCTCTACCATTGTTTCCTACTCTCTTGAAGTGATTCGTTCAATTGGCCGACATAGCCTGATCACACAGCGAATTTCCGGGCAGTGTCTCAGTAGCTGTCACAGAAGCTGATGTTGGGACACCTAATGCTACTGATGTCTTCCTGCGGATGGCTACAGACACACACAAACATAATGTGAACTGGAAGTCTATCTACATCTGTAAATGCAATTCTTAAGGACAGAAACAGTGTGCTGGTTCTCAGCTAAAGTTGCTTCAGTAACTTCTTTCTTTCAAGGCCATCTATTATAGAATGGAGAGCATTAGCTCCAAGTATGTTTGGTTTTTTTTTTTTTTTGGGGGGGGAGGAGGGTCTACAGGGTGTTCAGGGTCTCACTACAAGATCATACTCATAGTGATCCGCCTGTTTACAGCCTCCCAAGAGCTGGGATTACAGGCGCGCTCCAAGTATTTTGAAGTCCTAAAAAAAATCAATATTTTCTTTTCTTTTTTAAATTTTATTTATTTATGTGTGTGTGTGTGTGTGTGTGTGGCCAGCTCAGCCCACCAGGGGGCGGGGCTGGCTGGCATGTGGTGCTGGGGGATTGAACCGCGGTCCCTGTGCTTTGCTAAGCTTGTTCTAAGTAGGTGCTTTAGACCACTGAGCTATCTCACCAGCCCCAATATTTTCTTACCAACAAACATACTTACTGATTTAGCCAGAATTTAACTGATAGTCATGCTATGTTTTACCCCTAGGTAAAGTTTCTATAACAGAGCACCATGTTGGTAGCACAGGGGCAAATTGAAAAACCTGCTGCAGGTGCCTGAGCTAAAGCGAATTCCTCTCCTGACACATCTCAGACACAGTTTTCATCTGCTTATAGCTTTTGAGTTTTAGTTTTGCTTTTCGGTAAAGAAAATGGTAGTTCTTGACTTTCCTAAAATTGCAAATATAATTACAGAATTCTGAGTTCAAAGGTCATTGTTATATTACAAATATAAAAGTGGACGTTTACAACGCGAGCCACACTTTCTTAAGGTTACCTCGAGGAAAATTTGTTTCTGAGTGAACAAAGTGGTGGTATTCACAAGCATAATAACTGTTAAAGCAGGGATAGCCATCAAAAAATAATGGAAGGCTAATTAAAATAGTCACTTTCTTCTAACAATTGATTATTATGTTCTCTTTGTGCGCACTAGCTTTGCAGTTATTAGTTTCCTGGGTTCGTTGCAACATAGTGCTACAAGTGGCATAGCTGATAGAAGAGAAATTCATTATCTCAAAGTTCTGGAGGTTGAAAATCTGAGATCCAGGTGTCAACAGGACTACTGTCTCCTTAAGTCTGGATAGAAGTTGCTTCTAAGCGTCTGCCCCAGCTTCTGCTGTTTCGCTGGCAGTCTTTAGCACGTGGTTTGCAGAAGTGTCATCCTGGTCTCGCTCCTCATTTCCACCTGGCATCCTTCTTGAGTGGAAGGCTCTGAATGTGGGTGCTCCCTCTTGCAAGGACGCCATTCAGAACTGACAGGGAGCCCGCCTACTGACATTTTCAAATCCTGACTGATTTCCTTCTCAGTGACTCGACTTGCAAGTAAGTAGTGAGGTCATATTCAGAATTTGAGGCTTTAAAACTTCAGCATATGAAATTCTGGGCAAGGCAACTGCAGGAAAAACAAATTGAGCATAAAAGGATGGAGCTATATGAATCACTAATACCTATTTTGAGTAGTTTAAAAGCTCCACGAAATACTCAATAATTTTTCTTTCATTGTGCCATTGATTTTACAATACCACTTTTCTGTACAGTAATGTAATATAGGAAAATGTCACCTAGAAATAAATTGATATATATTTCCAAACTGTTTTTAATAACAGTAAAATTGATAACTTTATAATCAAAACATAGAAAATATATCAGATGCTGGGAAAAACGTGTGCTTCAAATGACATCTAATGTGACATATCCTGGAACTACATTCTTTACTTCTTAATGTCGGCAGCCAGTAGAATGATCTTTGAAAACAGGAGAGTATTTGTCAATAGAGTTTGGCAGCAACGTGTGACAGCTAACTATTTTTTAAGATCGAACACTAATCAAGAGGAAATAAGGAAAGATGGGAAACCTAAGGCAGCTATGTGTGAAGGCACACATACTTACCCGAACACCATACAAATAGAGCTTACACTACATGCTGGCTTTCCACTGCAAGGGGAAGGATAAATTAATTCCTCAAAAACACGCAGCAAAGCTAAACTCAGATATCAGAAGAGGCATTAAATGCAAACTCCTGAGTTCCTGATGGCGGAGCTGAGGATTGCGAGAAAACGCCTGAGACACATTTTATTTTCTTGCGCTTTATGAGGGTAATGTGTTATGAACGTGTAGTCAAGGAATAGATGGGCCTGCGACTGTAAAGCTGTAGCTCTAGACATTTGATTGAGAGCAAAGTGCTTGGGGCAGGGTTTTATTGAGGGGCTATATTTCATCACGGTATCCTTGCACTCTAAGTTTATAAGAGTAAATACCGCGGAGCTCATTTAAAAATCCAAAACACTGTCTGCGTAAAGAAAGTCTGGCTTACAAAGAGGATCAACAGCCTTTTTCCTTTAACGGTATCTTTATTGGACAAATAATGATCTTTCAGGACACATCAGCACTTTGGAGGCAACGTTAACTCCTTCAATCCATCAGGGTGTACCACCGTGTTTCCTTAAGGTAGTAGAATCGTTTTACTTCCAATATGGGTCTTGCAGCAAGCAATTTTAATTTTACACTGTAACTACATATATACAGATAATCCTTTTGCCGACGTGTCTTTTCTTTTTGATATGGTCCATTTGCAGTGTGTTTCAATATGAGTTCGGAAAGGCTTTTGTTCTGACTTCATGATTACGGAACATGAAACTGGGAACACAGAAGAGGACCAGAGCCTGACCTGGGCTGTATAATTGTAGTTAATGGTGCAGCTCCGGGAAATCTCCGGTTCGCCCGAGTGGTTCACTTGGCTGAGGCATCCGCCTGCAGGCAGAGGACAAAACACAGCGATGCTTTAGTGCAACGAGTCACAGGCACTGTGAGGGCCATGCCAAAGGCAACCCCACACTTGAAGGGGACAGGGAGGAAGGCAGAGCCAGCGGGGCCCAGAGAATCCGTGAGAACACGGAGGGACAGCTGGAGGACGCTTACCCACGGAGCGGACCCGGCTATCCTTTCTATAGGCAACTTTTCTGCAAGGTGGATGGTGTCTTGGAAAAACTCAAACAAAAGAGTATGAAATTATTATTTTAATTTCTGCCTGCATAATACAGTTTATGTAAAAGGTAACACACACAATCCCGAATCACTTTAAGGAATTGATTTATTGTGACATTAGATGGAACACTAAGGTTAATGGAAATAAAACTAGCTAGTTAATAATAAATACATTTCCTTTGCATTCGTACTAAAACTGGAAATCATAAGGGATAAGCAGAAAATTCATGCCGTTGGAATTTCCTTCAAAGTTTTTTTAGGGCTGGGGAGAGAGCTTGGTGGCATAAGCACCTGCCTTGCAAATGAAAGGTCCTGAGTTCTGTCCCCAGCACTGCATGCATGCCATGCTGGCCAAAAAGATTTTAAAAAGCAAAATTTTATTTTGTTTTGTTTTGTTTTCTTTCTTAAAGAAAAGTTACTGAAGGCTCTTAATCATTATTGAATGAAAAAAGACACAAAATGAATTCTAAGGGAACTTTTGAAGACACTGAAGAAACTTCTTTTTTCCATTTTTTTTTTATTTTAAAGAGAATAATAAAATAGTTAGAAGTGATACAGAATTTCAAAAAACAACATGGTAAGAATTTGAACAACTGTTAAAGTGTATTGCATATTGTGGTCTGAAAACTAGTTGTTCAGATTATCAGATATAAGCATGCAAAATTGGTCAAAAATTAAGCATTAACTGTTCCTTTCAATAAATCAGTAGAAATTAGTAATATATATCCCTTCCTTTATTCCTTAAAAGATTCTTTTTTTTCAAAATTTTATTGATAAACAGATAGCAATGAGACAGTTTCAAATCAACTCGGAGGCACAGTTTCAACAAATAATACACTTCCTTAAAAGATTCTTTTAGGAGCTTAGTGTGGCACAGGGCATCAGGGGCAAGCCCAGACCCACCCACGTGATGCCTTCCGCTGCAGCATCAGCCAGCGGGCCTCTACTAGAAACACTGATGCTACAACACAAAGAGCCACAAGCTAAAATAAAGGTCATAATAGTAATAATCAAACAATAAAGTTAGTGAATAATATGTCTTACATAACAAGACAAATATCTAAATCTTCAAAAACTTTACCAGCACAAGTACCATAGAAATTGGAATGGAAATGCCTCAATAGCTGAAGCTCTAAATTTCATTTGACCGAGGTGCTGTCCCCATAGGTATCCTCGCAGAAGAGACACAGGCATCATGTTGCACGCCGTGTGTGTGTGCACAGCAGTAGCGGTGCGGGTCCTGACAGCTGTGTCTTGTAAGCAGCTGTGTGGCCACCGAGAGATGAATGGATCATGCGTGGTGTCTACACACAACGCAGTGCTACTTTGCCACAGAGGATAAAACTAGGTCATTGCAGAAAGGCGAGAAAACTATTTGAGAAATAACTGCAAATAATTAACAAATTAAACGATTAAAGGAATGAGAAATTAAGTAATCCATTAAATAATTAAATAAGATATTATTGAAAATAATTTGAGAAAATAATGTCAAGTGGAATACGTTATAGAAACAACGTTAAACACTATGCAGTTCTCCTCTCTGAGAAACTAAAATATAAATCAAGATTGAAATAAACGATGACAGGAAATAGAGAGAAAACCTTCTCACACAGGAAATAGAAAACCTTCTCACACAGGAAATAGAAAACCTTCTCACACAGGAAATAGAAAACCTTCTCAAACAGGAAGAGGAACAAAAGATGGGAGATGGAGAGGAGGGAAAGTGGAGGAAAAGGTAATTAAGATGTGCTAGAGGATGGGGAGATAGCTTGGCAGTCTAAGCGCCTGCCTGGCAAGCAGAAGGACCTCAGCTCGGTCCCCTGTACCACATGTTGTGCCAGCCCCATGCCAAGCTGGCCGCTGAGACCAGGCATGGTGGCAGAGCACAACCGTAATCCCAACTTTGGGAAGGCTGAGAGAGGAGGATCACTATACGTCTGAGCTAACAGCAAGACCTTGTACTAAATAAGTAAAAGATTAATGAAAAGTTTTTCAAAAGATGTGTTAGGAACATGTATCAATTCACAAAGAGGAATGTAATTATTTTCTACTACAAATATGCACTAACAAAAAATGATATGCAAAATTTCCATATAGTTACAACATATCAAATTATTTATGCCACCCATGTTTAGAATTGAGGAAAACACAACTAATGTCCAATGTTTTTGTTTCAAGTGAGACCATAGTTGCTGCATAACTCATCAGCCATTTCTACTCCACCTTTGGTCTTGTAGAAAGTTTTCATCTCAGGCTGCCATTTTGTCACACGTTGCTTATCAATATATCTATCATGATGTGATGTGACTTTGTTTTTCTTATGTTTTTTTTTTAATCTATTTGGTACAAGATCTCACTACACTTCTCAGACTCATAGTGATCCTCCTATCTCAGCCTCCTCACTGTTGGGATCACAGGTGTGGGCTGCCTTGCTGGATTTCTGTCAATGGCTCAGTGCGTCCGGGGACGGAGCTAACACAGCATGTGAAGCTGAGGATCAAACCCTGGCTGCTGCATCTGCCTAAGCAGGCACTTTAATCCACTGAGTAGTAAGATCCTTAACCAAATAGATAAAAGAAAAATAAGAAAAACAAAGTCACATCACACCATGATAGAAATATTGATAAGCAACCTGTGACAAAATGGAACCCCAGATGAAAACTTTCTACAAGACAACAGGTGGAGTAGAAATGGCTGATGAGCTATGTAGCAACTATGGTCTCACTTGAAACAAAAGCATTGGACATTAGTTGTGTTTTACTCACTCCTAAACATGGGAGGCATAAATAATTTGACATGTTGCAAAGAACATAACAAATAGAAAATATCATGGAGAAATTTTCTTAAAGAATTGTGACTGGAATTCATAAGAGATTCACTTATAACAGAGGGAAAATAAAAATGTTGCTGCCCTGGAAACTACTCAAATAAATTGTGGTGCACACTGCTGGGCCAAGAGGTGAACAGGTAGGTACAGTGTCACAAACACCTACTATGACAGCAGGAAGACAAAGGTGCCAACTGCACCTTCCAAGAAGGAAAAGGCAAACAAAACATAGGTGCTATCAGTGTAAGTGACCCTTATATACAGAACTTACAATTTTCCTATGTGAAGACTGCCTTGTGTGTGACCATTAAAGCAAAGATGATTTTTGTGTAGAATTTCATTGATATTTTCATGGTAGTTCACATAGGATTTTTCTTCCCGATGTTATCTCAGGTATTGTAAGGAAGTAAATAGCTGATGTAAAAATGTTGGTGTCTGTTCTAATCGCTTACAACACATTTGATATTTTATTTTACTGATCTTGTTCCCTACTAAGCACATGTTGTACAACGTAGCAGGAAGCTCCTGAAAAAGTAGGAAGAGAGGAGAGGTGTCTTGGTCACAATTCTCTCTTTGCTGAGATAAGAGAGAATTCTTATCTCACACCCAAAATGAAAGAAGGAAAGGTTTATTTAGCTTGCAGTTTGTAGAGCTTTCAGCCCATACTTAACTGGCTCCAACGGAGGGTGGCACGACAGAGGGACAAGAGTGGAAGGTGGTGGAAGACAGAAAAACAACAAGGACAAATGTGTAGCAGAGCAGGACTCTTTCCTGCCTTACACTGTAAGCAGGCTGCCAGGCCAGGGCAGCCACAGCAGCCACTCCATCTCTGTGCCCTCTTCTGGCGTAAGATGAGGACTTTTACAAAGTGTGGAATGTGGCTCCCTGATGAGCCACTTAGTTAAACTTCTATAATTTTCAAGTCGATACAAGGTATCAGCCATTGTAAGAGGTGACAAGAACGGCCCGCCCCACAAGAAAGGAACGTGAAATGCAAGTGCTGTGTGACAAAGTGAGGTGTGTGCATCCAACATGCAGTTGTTGCGTGAGAGGACTGATGGCAGAACATCTTCAGGGAGGCGTTTGTCTGTGTTTATGTTGGAGTTCTCCCAGGTTTTGTCTCTAATGTTATCTCTTAGGTTTCGTACGCGGGCACACAGCAGATATGAAAATGGTGCTCACTCCAATGTGCAAGACATATTTTTGTTTATTAATATGTTACGTTGCTCTTAGTTACACATTGTGTAATATAATAATGGCCTCCTAAGAAGAAAGCAAGGCCAGTGCGATGTCACCCACGTCCTAAAAAAAAAGGCCAGGAAAGCAAACCACACGCACTCTCAGCGCAAGCGATCTGAGTGTATGACAGGGGCTGCTGTCGTGCGAAGATTACTTGAGTATGAAAATTGAAGATTATTGTACCACAGACGGCTGTCGGTGTTTTCATTGTATATAGGAATTTATTTCCGTTGTTCCTCTTTAGACCGCACACCAAAATCCAGTTGATGTTCAAAATAAGGATACTGATTGAGAAACAATACATATTAAAAGTGAAATATTTCATTTTTGTGATTTTTTCCCTCTTAAGTTATCATTGTTTAATACAATAAAATTTATAAAATTAAAATTAATAATTCATTAATAAAATATTCTAAAGAATAAATATGGATTTGATACAGCAATGCTTATGAAACTATGACAAAATGTATTACGCTCTTAATCATTTTATATTAACATTCCATACCTTACTTCTTCAAATATTTTCTTTACAGGCAAAATGCAAATATTACAAAGTATTCAAATGATTTTTAAATTTATAATTTTAAAATATGTGATATAATGCAGATCTCAGTGTATGGATATTGCATGTGCTAAGAAACATACTTTTATCCAATATTGAAATATCAAAGGATATTTAATTATATAAAATATTCAATAAAATTAAGGGGGGAATAAAATACGTAAAAATGAAATGTGTGAAAAATGATAAACTAAATGCTTCATCCTGCAAATGCAGCACAGAGCAATAGTTCAAAAACAGGTGTGCAGAGTCAAGGAGATGTAAATTTGCCTTCTAGTTGAATCTTAGATCTATGGGGGTGGCTAGGAGGATATACATCTCAGTTTTTAAATCTGTAAAATGGGAATAAGAATGGTA
>NW_004524660.1:5465026-5465963 GCF_000260255.1 Octodon degus | reverse complement strand
AAGTTGATGATTATTTAGCAAGTTAAAAATATAAGCTTAACTAATTTCTTCTAAATAAAAACCTTATTCCATTATCTCTAAGGAGAAAGAAAAATGGTGAAGAAATGAAAGTAATTGTTCATCCTTGTGATGTAAGGCACTTTTAAAGGACATAAAGTGGCATTTCTTTAAACTGTGTAATAAGGGACGCCCAAACAGCTCAACAGATTAAAGTGCCTGCAAGCAGGGAAAGGGGCCGGGGATTTGATCCTTGGGCCTGCAGTGCAGGCTCCGCCCCCTTGGAGCGCACTGAAAGGTGAATGAGACTGGGCGTGGCGGCGCACGCCTGTAATCCCAGCTCTTGGGAGGCTGTAAACAGGCGGATCACTATGAGTCTGATCTAGTAGTGAGACGCTGAACACCCTGTAAACACTTTCCCTAAAACATTGTTAAAAATTAAAATACATAAACTGTGTAATACTTGAAATGCACTTCACAAATGAGAACACAAAAGTCATTGTCTGAATATCTTTAGCTACATATTTACATTTGAGATCAACCTGGTAAAAATGATTTGACTCTATTTTTCTGACAGAAACAGTATTCTTAGAAGAGTATGAAAATGAGAAAAAATATTTCAGAATCTCACGTACTATATGTTTTCTCTTAGTAATTATGTAAAGTTATTTATAAAGCATGATTCATCATAACAAGCAGCGCATATTCAGAAGGCCAGAATAACAGGCCCTCCAAGCATGACAAGCCATCTGCTGCCGTGCTATCTCTCGGGTAGATGATTGTTTAAAAAGGAAGTAGGTGGTGAATGAAGGCAGGAGACAGAAAAAGGACTGTTGTGGCACTGGCCTGCTACAAGGTGGTATATGGTTAGATTTCTGGACTTATGTGTAAACATATATGATTCTTTATTCCTTTTTTAAAATATATTTTAATTTTTAAA
>NW_004524660.1:5451558-5464146 GCF_000260255.1 Octodon degus | reverse complement strand
ACCACTGGGAAGACAGTATGCAATGTGTTAATTATTAGAACTATCCTACTAATTTGATTTGAAACTGTCTCATTGCTATTTATTTCTCAATAAAATTATGGAAAAATTACTGATAAAAAAGAATGATTCATTGTTTTTCTAGATTATGTTTGGCAGATATAAGACACTGAGTTATTCGACCACAGAGGAAATTTAGGAACTAAGACAAGGCTCTGTGCATCTAGGTTGGCAAATTACTGCTGCTGCAGCACAGCCATGGTTCACCTAAAGCTTTGTTTGCTTGGTTTAGTTTGGATTTTCCATCCAACTGGATATCATATGCCATTAGAACTGTCAATGAATTAACTTGACATCACAAGTAGTTATTTTACATTTTAATGATTCTGTATATGAATCTTGAAGATCCTTAAAAGAAATATTAGTGAAAGAGGATGCAGTAATCACCAGGCTTCCTATAAAAGAAAATTGAGAAGTCTAGAATACAATCTTCAATGTACTAAGTATATTTAGCTCCAAGCCTTTTGTTTTCTGCATATTCATTAACTCTAGCCATTTGCCAACTTTGTCAACTATCAATGTGCATCTTATTTTCATTAGCACATTCACAGATTGTTTTTAAAATGGTTAAAGATCTTGGAGGAAACCCAAACATCTAATTATATAGTCCATCCACACCATTTCAAGTTCCTATATTATGAATGATTTTAAAAATAGTGTGGCATATCTTGTAGTATATCTCCTTCCCGTTAGGGAAATTGAGACAAAACTTGATGCATGCACAGAGCTTCCACAACATAGTTATTTATCTGAATAAGCAAGCTAACATCCTTCGTTCCTACTGGTAGGAAGGACAGACATTGCACTCAGCCGATCTGGCGTATGCACTTGGGCTCATTCAAAGTACAAATGCACAGTAATCAAGTAACGATAACAGCCATGTTCCGTTTTCCTTTTCTATCTTAATAGCTCCAGGTGAGTAATTTTACTATGTATATACATCATTAGTCTTCTGCAGCCAGATCATTCTCTGGTTATTCTTAGGCTCCAAAGCACTTTTATTTTGCTGAGAGCCATTCCTGATTGTCTCTGCAATGATGGCAGGGTTAAGGGAAGATCCAAATTAGCTTCAAGTTGCATTTCTTCCATTACATAATACCCATATGACATACAGAGCATTCCCTAGTCAAATGCCAATTTACAACTCTCTGCCCTGTATCCCTAAAATGAGTGTACACTCCTGAATCCTTTCTGATGAGCTTGGACTTCAGGGATAGAAACTGAACATTATGATGTTGTAATAATAATAATAATAATAATAATAATAAACAAAACCCAATAGTTCTTCCCCAAATTAAAAATCAGTGGTTTTGGGGAGTACACAAAATCTCTATATAAGTAGGTTTCCCAGAATGAAATGAAGCACCAAGTGAATATCAAGGTTTTAATTGACCTACAAGCTACTTTAAAGAGTGTGAAAGAAAATTGTTGATAATGCATAGAATTTGAGGATGCTATACCAAAATTTAGGCCTTAATTTGTGCTAAGGATCTCCAGTTTACTAAGCTTTACTATTATTGTTTCCATGACATCTTTGCTCCTGAAATTGTATATTGAAAACGCAGTATAATTAAGTCCATGGTAGCACTTCAAAGGAATCATGAAACAAAAGAGTAATTTGCCTATTTGTGGTCATAAAAATGCATATTTGTTATGTGGAATGGGACACTCTGTGATCTGTTTACCTCTTCCATAGTTGCTTTTCTCATTGCTGAGAGAAAATACTCAACGCCCAAAGTCAAAAGAGGAGAGTTGATGAAGCTCACAGTTTGTACAGGTTGCAGGGCAGTCGGCTGGCACCACGGCAGGTGGTGCGGCAGTTGGACATCACTTAAACACTTCGTGGAGCACAGGCAAGAAACAGGAAAGCAGCAGCAGCAGCAGCAGCAGCAGCAGCAGCAGCAGCAGCAGCAGCAGCAGCAGCAGAGGCAGCAGCAAGCAACAAGGCAGCAGCCTCTCACATTCATCCCTGCCAGGCTCCTGCCCCTGGGGTGGTGCCACCGACCCTCAGAGTGGGCTTCCTGTCATACACTCCCAACATGACACACGAACAATCAGTGGACCGATTTAGTGATCACGTTCTCTTGATCTCAGCAAAGCAAATTTAGACCTAGCATCACATATTTAATCCCAGCCTCGTACAGCCACTTCTGAAAGCCCCACCTATGAGAACATAAGGCCTGGGAGTGGGGCCATCTAAATATAAGCCCTAAGAACCTCCCAGTTTGAAAAGTGAAGATACTATAGTTCAAGAAAATGAATAATATAACTTCTATGCCTGGTCCACATAGGTAGTTAATGAGTATTTGCTAAGTTAATGTGATGTCAAAAAAGGTACTAAGGGGCCAGGGAGATGGCTCAGTAGAATAAGTGCTTCCCTGGCAAGCATAAGGGTCTGAGTTCAATCCCCAGTTGTGGAAAAAAAAAGTGCTAAGACTGAGATGAAAAAATGAGGAAAAGAATAAAAGTATGATCTTAGCATAAGTGTCTGTAAGACTGGTGAGAACTGAACTATTCAGGAGGTCAATTTGGTTCTTAATTCATGCCGCTTAGGAAGAGTAGAGTCTTTTGGTAAGTTCTCAAATGTTGACAGCGTCCGCTTGTCCATCAGCAGCCCGACCACCCAATAGACAGGCTCTGTGTGCCAGGCTTTCCACACTGTGCGCTGTGTAAGCCACCAGCCACCAGTCAGCGAGGCCTCGCGACCGAAAGTCTCTCTGTGAGAGAGGTCATCTTTGAGCCACCCTCTTCTCCTTCTCCTTCTCCTTCTCCTTCTCCTTCTCCTTCTCCTTCTCCTTCTCCTTCTCCTTCTCCTTCTCCTTCTTCTTCTTCTTCTTCTCTTTTTACTTCTCTTTTTATTCATCTTAATGGGAAATAAAGATACAATAGCAGTGAAACAGTTTCAAAACAGGTTAGTAGGATGGTTGCAATAATCAGCATACTGCATATTGTTGTCCTCATAGTAGTGATTCAGAGGACAAGATGCAGGTGTGATATCTTGTCTAAACAGTATCAGTGCAGATTTTATACTCAGTGAACTCAGAGAAAGTAGCTGTATATCTATCCTGACTCTCGTGTGTGTGTGTGTGTGTGTGTGTGTGTGTATATATTTTTTTTTTACAACAAAATGGTCCTTTATTTACACTTTTGTAAGTTAGTAACCCGTGACACTAGGTGGCCTAGAAACTTATAGCTAACCTTAACCACACAGGATGTTCATCTCAGGAGTGAGGTAGCTTGTCTACTTACGGCACTGGGCCTAGTTGCACCTAGACATATTTGATTGATTTCCTAGCTTCATAGCTCCCAACATATCCCCCTTTTTCATTTTGTTTTCTCAGAGATGGGAGTCCCACTGCAGTTGAAGAAGAAGTATGTGGAGAAGTCTTTAAAGGACCTTTTCATATTTGAAGCCAGTCTAAAGATTGTAGGTACTTGAATTCAGCAAAATAACCCAATACAGTCTAATAGTCCAAAATAGTAATGGGTTATCAGCAGAGCTGGTGATTGTCAGAAGCTGTAGACTTGAGCCTTTCATAGCTCAGCATATTCATGTGGTATTACTTTTTATACCTTGTGGTTATACTTTTCTGCTAGATGGTCAAGACTGAGTTATTCTTTTTTAAATTATAGACAAAGTGAATCTTAGAGAAATATTTCTGAAATGAATACATAGCACGAGATTAATAATAAAGTATATCTAGTTGCAAAGTTGGAGAGGGGTGGATTGTGGTGGTTGACACATTGTGTCAACTTGAGAATTTGAAAGCTTGACTGGATCAGCTCAGCAAGCCTTCACTGGGCATGTGAGGCCCTCCCAAGGGCTTGGAGGGCCCACCCTAGAATCAAAAAGAAAGAAAAAGGATGTAGAAGACAGTTGAGGCTGGATTCTGTGGTCACTTCCTCTGAGGATCTCTAGTCTGCAGTCAGTGTGGAAGGAAGGAAGAGGGGCTTGCTCGATGCCGCAGCTGCTGCTCCTCCCTTTTCTCTTTGCTGCTTTCCAGGGCCAAGAGCTGCTGCCCTCTGCTGTGCGACAGTCTTCCTTGGAGCCAGCAGAGCACAGACTAGAACCACCACTAACTCTGAACTTAATGAATCTCTCTTTCTTAATTTGGGGTGTCGGGTATTTTTTCCCAGCAAGGAGTGAAAAATAACCAAGACACAGGCCTTCTGCTCTGTATTTTCACACGGCTTCTTATATGATATTCAAAATGTGGCAAGAATAAAGTTGCTTGTATTTACGAATGAGAAATGAAAGTTTAAGAGATAAAATCTTCTACTTAAATATATTCCTAATGAATCAGCACCAAAGACACCAATCTCATTACAGTGTTCTCAAAGACCATTATGTTGATACACTAAAATATTGCCTTCCAGTTTTTCTTTTTAAGGCCACATACTGACCTCTGTGAAGGAATGGCTCAGGAAGAAGGCAAATTTGCAAAAAACAAATACAATCACCAGTTAGTGAAAGTGTGTCTTTAAGTAAGAAAACATTTTTTTTATAAAATATATTGAATGCTTCCAGTTGTTGTAGGCAAATGAAAGTGGTCCAGCTGCTTATTTTTCTCTGGCGTAAAGGTCAGGAGAAAATTAAAGCGTGTGCAGCACTCTCACTTGCTCTAGCACACTCCATCCCATTGTCCTCCTTCCCAGAGTCAGGCTTGCCACAGGCCTCCACTGTCAGGCTGCTCGACACTTCTTCCCATGTAGAAAGCTGGCACCCGGGATCAGTGAGCAAGCCCGTCGTTTCATGTATTCACTCAGCTTTCTCATTCTGCATCCATTTCCGTTTTCCCCCCTGAGAATAATGATCAACAAAATTCAGCAGGAGAAGAGTCAAAAGAATACCTGCCTCCTTATGAAGGCCAGTGGGCCGCATGAGCTCAGATCAACCTGTTCTAACTACCCTAAGCCCACGGCAGAAGGTCCCAAGCACAATCACTCACTCTTAAAGACTAGATGAAAGCTGAGGACCTCAGAATTAATATTAATGGTCCACGAGAAACACTCTCATGCAAAAGTGTAAAACAAACAGAGAAACAAAATCGACTTCCACTGCAAGAGGTATGTTTTTAGTTAACACACATTCTCTACTAAATTGTAAACTGGGATAGGCAAATACATCTCTTACTTGCTCCTGTATACCTAATCACCAAATTCTAGCTCAATATTATAGACTCAGAGACACACCACAGCCCATGGGACATCAAGAATTTTGACTGCAAAATTCTTTGCAGAAGAATGAATCATCTATTTAAAGATTGTACTAAGGGAATTACCTCAAAATATTATCTAAATCAATTTTTGATTTTTTTTTCTTATTACACGGTACATGGGGAGCTGATTTGGATAAAAACAGATGTGAAACAATGGATTTGCTTGCTGCTGTTTCCAAAGGCATCTATATCAACCACCAATGCAGAATCATCATTTTGGAAAGGCCTCACCACCCACTGACATGATCCAGAGCTGGAGTCTAAGTTGAAGGGTATCACATATACGATTTGCTAGAGGCTTGGTCTCAAAAACCTCTTGCATCAGCTCGACACTCAAGGCGAAAGCATCCCACTCGTATGCCTGTTGTGACCTTAGGGTGATGTCAAAGACTTCCCGTTCCAACTCTAGGACCCAGAAGCCCAGCACTTGCTGCCTTGACTTCCAACTCAGAGATCTTCTTGGCTTAATTTCCTTAAGCACTAGATTGGTTTCCAGAGAGGATGCTTTTGTGCTCAAACAGCTCTACCTGAGATCTGCTCCATCTCTGGGAAGCTAGCTTGCAAAGAATGTCTAACTGAAGTGTGTCGTTCCTTTTCTCCAATGTACACTTATCAATAAAGACATAAAGGAGCCTGCTGTATCAGGACACATGACAAAGTATTTGATTCTGAAAATAAGAGTCCTAACAAGTTTTTAGACAGCTACATTGCTATTTAGGACTTCAAATAATCCCATCATGCTAAGAGTTGCACAAGAATGGACCTCCTGTGTATGAACACTTCTTTAATTGACAAATATAAATGGCTCAACCACAGAGAGATAAATATCAATTTGTTTTTGGAAAGCAGTCAGAGAGAAAGTGTAAACTTTTCAATGCTAATTTAATTTGAATTCTCCTTCAAAAACTCCAGCACTCAAACACTTTGAAATCACATCTATTTAAAGATTGTACTAAGGGAATTACCTCAAAATATTATCTAAATCAATTTTTGATTTTTTTTTGGTATTACATGATACATAGGGAGCTGATTTGGATAAAAACAGATGTGAAACAATGGATTTACTTGCTGCTGTTTACAAAGGCATCTATCATCAACCACCAAGGCAGATTCATCAAATCATGGGAATTAATCCATTACTTCAGGCCACTGTGGTGCAGTTTGAAGCTATGCTAATTGCAATATATTCTTTTTGGCGATAATTGTGGTCTACTTTACAGCTAATTTTATTGGGCTGCACTACAAGGATTTCATTACACATCAATTAATGAATCAAATGCTTGACTCATAATCAACTCCATCCAGTGTGCTAGAATTTTATTATGTTATTTTGAGATTTTAGCTAACTAAATCTTTGCGATTCAATGTGAGACTTTTTTATTTTTTATGTATTTGGTTGTTACAGGTTCTCTCTATGCAGCTCAGACTCATAGTGATCCTCCTCTTTTCACCCAGCCCTGGAATTACAGGTGTGCACCACTACACCCTGACTCTGTGGCCTGTTCAGTGCACAACAGGTTGCAGGGCCAGAGTGGCAGGTGGTGCGGGGATAAAACCCTAACCCCTGCACTGGCCTAAGCAGGCACTTAGTCCACTGTGCTCTCTCCTGCCGGCCCTTAATGTGAGATATTTATAATCCACCTGAGGTGCTTTTAGCTATTTTCATAAATATATTTCTAATGTACCAAAAATGTTAACACTTTAGAATGAAGAAGGGACTAAGAGAACGTGGCGTAATTGGAAATGAAGCCCCGACACTGCTGTGGCCCTAGATATACCAGAAATTAATAAAGATAAAAGATGATTGTATTACAATCTTTTTCTAATGGTGAGATAACTTTGTGACAATTAAACTCTGCCCATATAGACTAATATGACAAAGAATGCTGCAAATAGTGCAGCACATGATTAAGACAGAAGGAATCATAAAACCTTATCTTATGTTAAGGATATGAAAAGACAGGAAGCTTGTGAGTTATATTTTTTTTCAACAAGATAATCGAATGTGGAAAAATGATTAAATTAAAGGCAACTTGGCTTTTGTTTCCATTCAAAATGTAATACTCTTAATGAAATTATCAGTGCCTTCTAAGCTCCCACTTCTACAAAAAGCAAAAATGTGTATGACAATGAATAAACCTCTCAGCATCAGGAAGACGGAGACAAGATTCCTGGGAAGAGTTTAAAATTTAGGAAAAATAACAAGAGCAAGAAGAATTTATCAAATTGTATTGCAACTTTAATAATAATATGCCATTTTTATTGTTTAAGATTGCCTCTACACACTTTTCGGTAATTTATGTGCATTCTATACTCCATACGTATATACACCAAAATTCCTAAAATATGTGCACATAAAGATTGAGAGTAAGTTTGTTTATATTGTTGCCAGATAAAGAAAATTATGAAATTTATCAGCATTGGCAAAGATCTTCTGAAGAAAGCCCAATTGCATGGGAAATATTTCTGAGAAGCAGTAAATGGGGTTATATCAATTTGAAAAGCTGGGACACAGAAAAATAACAACCAACAGAATGAAGACAATGAGGAAAAATTTTGCATTAATTCTTTCAGAGGACTCATACCTAGAATTCAAAATATTAGGCCCACCTTCAGAGGATATAATCAAAACATGAGCAAGAAAAAGGAGTAGACAGCTCACGTAAGTACAAACAGCCAATAAAAACAGAAAGAAATGCTCAGAATCACAGGCCATTAGAAAAATACAAATTTAAGTAACAGTGAAATTCTACCTTGGGGCCAGGGAGACGGCTCAGTAGAATTAGCACTTCCCTAGCAAGTGCAAGGGCCTGAGTTCAATCCCTGGTTCCACCAAAAAAGAAAAGAAAAAAGAACTTCTACCTTGACCCATAAAAAAGGCCATCATCAAAATGTCACAGTGACAAATACTGAAGAGGCTGCTGGGGAACATGAGCTTTTCTATGCCTTTGGTTGGAATAGAAACCAGTAGAGGATAAGCACTATGGGAATCAGTGTGGAGATTCCCCAGAAGAACTGCAGCTACAAATTCCAACGGGCGAGCTACACTATTCCCCTTTTGAGTATTTTGAGTATTTTCCTGAGTTAATGGCATATTACAATAGTACTCATGTACTCGTGTCTGCACAGCACAAGCCATACTAGCTGAGTCCTGGAGGCAGCCTCTGCGGCCATCTACAGATGCACAGATAAAGAAAGCATGAGAATTCTACAGGATGGGAGTACTGCGTTGCTATAAAGAAAGATAACTGTTGTGGTTTGTGTCTAGGTGAGCCCCAAAGCCTCATTCAGGCATGGAGCAGGCTTCTAGAGTTTGTGATTAATTCATAATATAATGCGGAGCTCATGGGTGTGAGTACTACTGTAATCATGAGTGTGAGTGTTACACCCACTAACAGCCTGAATGCAAGATAAGGAAGGGAGAGAGGCTTGCCCTCTGCCACTGCCTCTGGTGCCACCGGCACTGCTTTGCTGTTTTGCTGCCTTCTGCTGCCATGAACAGCTGCCCTCTGCCACATGCCTCTCTGCCTTGGGGCCAGCTGATTATGGACTGAAACCTCCACACTGTGCACTCTATAAACCTTATCTCCCTTAATTCTAGGTGTCGAGTACTTTGTCCCAGAAACAAAAGAAAAGTAACTGAGACAATAACTTAGAGTCATTTTTAGCAAAACAGATGCACTTGGGTACCATAATGCAAACTGAAATAAATCTAAAACAGAGGTTTAAAGATCATATGGCTTCTCTTCTATGAGGAGCCCAGAATAAAACCAAAGAGCAAAATAAAAGACAGGTAATAGGAGGTAGGGAGGTAGACCTTTCTGGAAAGGGAAGAAGATCAAGAGAAGGAGGGAGGAGAGAAATAGGGACTGAAAAATAAATTGGTATACAAGATATACATGGGCCAACTGTGTACAATAGATGTAAGTGTTATGTACTTCAGATGTGCACAAGTAAGAGAAGAAGGGGTGGAAGGGAGAGACTCAAAGAGAGGTGAAAAGGCCACCAGGTATGTTCCACAGGTGCACCAACCTTCCATGAAATTATACTACACCCATGCACTAATAAGCTACACTAAACTAAATTAACACATAAAGTACAGAAAACCGAACTTCGATGGGGTGGGCTGACAACTGGGGATCAACTTGTAACACCCAGCTACACCAAATCAGCGCAGCTCTGGGTATGGGAAGCCCACCAGAGCATTGTTGCCAGTAGCATAAGAGGGGAAGATGGTGCTGTAACCATCGTCAGAGGAGCTTGGGACCTTGTTGTCACTGAGCATGGCTGTGCTTCACTTTACGGGGACCCTGGACCTTTGAGCATCACTTCCTGACTCCAGAGGGGGAGATGTGCACTGCCGAGTGACCTGGAGAAGCTTGTCACTTGGCCTTCTTGGTACAAACTCGGCTGTTCTCATCACCAGAGGAGCTTGGGGCCCCACAGGTGAGGATGGCTGGCGTACTTCCTGATGGAGTTCTGGTCCTTACTTGAGCATTACGTGCTGGCTCCAGGGCAGGTCCCTCAGCCTGCCGGCACAGGTCCTTCATCAGGCTGCTGCAGACTTCCTAGCATGCATCCCTGGGCTTTTCTATTACAGATCATTGAAATAGGATTGCTGGAGACATGGTTGAGGGCTCCAGGCCTCCAGTTGGAATTGTGGAGGACACTGCCCTGGGCTCTAGCTCTTCAGCTAGCGTCATACAGGACACTGCCAAGGAATCCAGGCCCCAGCTCTCATCTGGATTCTTCTGGTCTCTGATGGTTGGCTTATCTTATGCACTTTCCTGCATTTCACTCTTTGGGTGAATATTATAAAATAATCCTATAAATTATGTGTCCTGTATTAACTTGTTTCCTTCACAGTCCCTGACTACAACACCTGACATGAAACATTTAGATCCTTTGCTATAGTCCACACACCCAAGTAACTGCTGGCTCCCAGCTGTAAAATCTGCTCAAAAATGGTAATAACTGAGTGGCAGAAGTCACCCTACAGCAGTGTTAGAATGACATTTTTTTCTTTAAAAATAGCTTTCTTACAATGATTCATTTTTTAAAATAGTTTCAGATTCTTAGGGGACTTCATTCACACCTTTTGTGATAAGTATCATCACTTTCAGTGTGCTAATCCTGGTAGATTGTACAGCAACAGGGACCGCTATTTTACAGCTGAGGTGAAAGGTAGGAATTTTCTGTCTGGGAACTGAAATGCATGGAGGGAAGATTCTCTTGTAAGACAGTAGAACAGGGTCCATCCATTGTAGAGGAGTGTAAGTGAACATTAAAGCCAGAGCTATAGATACTTGTCCTAGCGGAAGTGTTCGTTCTCCATAATCTATGGTAGCAGGGTATAACCTACTCACCTTCTCTCCAGCCAATTACACTTTATTCCCCATATAAAGGTGACAGTCTCCAGATAGATGTAATGGATAGAAGGAATTACTATGTGAATATAAGCACCATCTGGCCACCGTGCTTAAGATTTAAAGAGAAAGGAAGTGAGGAGCAAGCATTTTTATCCTTTTGCTCACATCAGATGAAACATTGGAAGAGGGCTGAGAGGAATGGACAACCCAGTTTCACGTACATGATGCACTCAGGACCAAACAGAGGGACAGAACAGCAGGTATGGGCAAGTCAGAAAGCACTACTTGGTTCTGTCTGTTACGGAACTCATTCTGCTGCTGTCCCTTGCGGTCTTCTCAGAGCCTGGGGTGCGGCTCATGGAGAATGACAGCATCTTCATCACGGTGAGGGGCAGGCAAAGAATGCCCCAAATGGGAAGCTCAGGCAGCCTTGCAGGTGGAGTCTGCAGAGCGCATGGCGCCGACCAGGACCCTGTGGTTGTGTGACAAGGCCGCTTCTTAGGCAGGAGGGCTTCGCTGAGACGATGATTCTGCATTTCTGACACACTTCTGCACCGACACGGGCAGTGTCTGAATATTTCGAATAAATCAGTCTTACAACATAGGATGAGCATAGCAAAGCACTAGGTTCCTGAACTTGAGCAAAATGCCTGAAAATACTGCTAGCACAATAAATAAATAAATAAATATAAAAAACCAGAAATCTGTATCTATATGCTGACATCAGGCTTTTCTTTCCTAAACAGTATCCAAGTAGTGGTATATTTAAACTCTTCCTACATATTGACTTCTAAAATCTTCAACAGCAAGAATACCGGTTTTGCACAAAGGCAAATGCCATCATTTCTACGTGGTTCAACCAGTTACCAGCATGAGAATCACCCATTTTCCGCAATGATGGCTTTTCTGAAACCATGTGCTTATCTCATACTGACTTTTCCAAAATAGTGCTTTCCTGAGCCCAACTTTGCTATTCTTTCAGTGTTTGTTCACAGCCAATGCAAAAATTATGATTAGAATATTTGTAATGTAAGTTCATTGTATATTTAATTAAGAAGGAAAGCTTCTTAAGAGAAAAAAATGCTATTTGAATAAGAAAATATTATATACATATATATATATACACACACGTACACACATAGAAATACACATGATTATACCCACATACACAGGTAATAGTGAAGTTTTATCTACTAATACAGAGTAGAAATATTGCATAAGTAAAGAAATTTCTCATAAATAAACAGTTGGACTGAGATTTCAATTGGATGATGTTACAGAGTCCCTCTTTGTGTGAAAAGTCCTTGAATATACGGAGACCTTGCTTTGCTTAACTGTAAAATGGAAGATCACAATCATTGCTTCCTTCCGGTTCTGAAATTCATTAGATAAAGATCAGTGACATTGCCTAGCGCCTGCCCCTTCAGCCGAGGACCCTGATCTACAGCGATGTCTACTGAACCCTCATGCAGTGGGGCGGGATTCTGAGCTCCATGGTATGCAAATGCTAATAAAACATGGGGCTGTGCGTTCCTCAAGAAAGAAAATGGTGCTATAAACATGGGTCTGTAGCGTGACCATATTCTGATGGCCTTAGCACTGCAGTCTGATGTTTAGGGTGCTTAGCAGGAGACTCACTAGATCATTTGAAACTTCTAATTTTAAGCCTTTGAGAAATCTTGGCCCTGGTTGCCACACTGTTTGTACTTCCTTTTTCACCACAGCCTTGTCTGTAGTTGTTATTATTTGATTTCTACAAAACTGTGATTCAGGGCCCGGGGAGATAGCTCAGTAGGATAAGCATTTGCCTGGCAAGTGCAGGGTCCTGACTTCAATCCCTGGTACTGTAAGGAAAAAAAACAACTGTAATTCAGTCTGATATAAGATGAAATCCCTCTGGCTCCCTGTCTTTCTGTCTCTGTCTCTGTCTCTCTCTCTCTCTC
>NW_004524660.1:5411202-5443928 GCF_000260255.1 Octodon degus | reverse complement strand
ATAAAAAAAAGTACTATATTCCACTGGGTACCCTGCCACCTCATTTGCCCAAACAATCAGATGGAAAGCTAGTTCAAATCCCTCTAAGAGTCATACCATCACGGCATGGAAATCCTCCTCCTTCCTAGACATTACAAAGTTCTCTGCAAAGGATATGGCTATGGTTTCCACCTAGATGTCACCTCAAAGCTCACATGCTCATGTGGGGTTTTGGGAGGTCCCTGGGTTGTGAGAGTCTGATACTGTATTATGGGTGTGATGCCTGGATTAGTCTACTAATTGGTTCAGAATGGTTGTAGTTTTGGATAATGGAAAGGCCCACCCTGGGTATGGATGACACCTACCAATGGGTTTGTAGCCTGAAAGGAATGAAAGCGGACAGTGCTTTCTGTGTGCACTAAAGGGAGAGTTTCTCCTTTGCTAGGCCCCCATGCCATACCATTCTGCTATGGAGCTAGTTGACTATAAACTAAAACCTCTACACATTGTGAGTTTAAATAAATTGTACCTCCTTTAACTTATGGGTGTCATGAATTTTGTCTCATCAGCAAGAAACTAAGCAGGACATGTGTGTTCAATTCATATTTGAAAATAAGACTCACTCAAGACTGTTAGACACCATGCTCGGTGCTGGCAGTATGTAAATTGGTAAATCACAAGACCTGTACTGCAAGAAGCTGTGTATAAATTATGAGGTGGGAAGGCAACATTAAGCTACTGTTTGCAACGTGATGGATATTAATGTGTCAAGCACATATATTAGTTTAGTTTCCCTGCTACAATTCACTGGGCTCCATGTCCTTTTCCTCAATGATAAACTTGAAAAACAAAGAGATTAAATATGAAGTCAACTAAGAGCACATCTGGGATATGCACTCAGGGTGTCTGACCAGAGCAGGAGAGTAACACTTAGCCATGCTGATTATTATTATTTTTTGTATATGTCCATGGTAATTAATTAGATCTATTTTGGCGAAATTTACCCTACCTTGGTCATATGTTATCCCCTTCCACCTGCATATTTAGCCACTATTTTCCAGATTCCATTTCCAACATTCCTTCTTTCCTGTTTTGTACTATCTCTCCATTACAAGTGCAAGGTAGTTAAGAAAGTCATGGAGCCCGGACCAAAACCCAGGCACGCTGCGTAGGTGAGACCCTCTGGCAAGCCCTCGGGACCACTCTGGAGCCCTCCCACAACCCTGCCAAGTGAGTGAGAATTTCTGCCACACATTCAGGACCCCCAGATCCAGTCCAAGCTCAGGCCCCACGAGTGTGTGGGAGAGCTTCCAGTTCCCATGTGCCCGCCAGTGGGAACACCCCAGACCAAAACCCAGGCACACCACGTGAGTGAGAACCTCCGTCGCATGCTCGGGACATCTCCACCACTCTGGGCCTATCTCCCAAGCCCAGCAAAGGGGCATAACAGGTTCACATCAAAGGACTGCAACAGGAAAGAGCTGAGCACAACAGCTAGACCCAAACCAGGCACAACTGGATGAACTAGAACTCAATAGATCAGCACCTGGATTTCAAAAAGTGCTAAGATTATAAATGCACCAAAGCTCTACACCAAAGACCAGAGGTCAGTGTTATACAAAATAACAAAGAGAAGGAGCAAAATGCAATGTCAGGTATCGAGCCCACCCAAAACAAGTACAGAGGATATTAGTTCAGCTGAAATGTATGAATTGACAGTGTCTGAAGTAATGAAACAACAGCAGAAAGGTATAGAGGAACTCAGATCAGAAATAATCTCTGAAACAAACAAACAAAAAAAGAAATCTCTGAATTACTAGTATCAGAAGTAAAGAAACAACAACAGAAAGGTATAGAAGAATTCAGATCAGAATTAATCTCTGAAAAAAAAAGAAATCTCTGAATTAATAGCATCTGAAGTAAAGAATCAAATGCAGAAACATATAGAGGAAACCCAATCTGGAAAAATCTCTGTAGTAAAAGAATTAATAATTGCTTCTCAAGAAGACACTGATAAAAAAAAAATAGAGATTAGAAAAATGATGGAATCCTTCATGAGCAATATAGGAAAGAAATAGATCGCATGAAGCAGAGTCAAAGAGATATAGAGGAACTTAAAATCTCAATCACAAGCCTGCAAAACCATTTGCGTGAAAGTGAAGATAGACTTTCACATCTTGAAGACAGTGGTGCAGCTAGTGAAAGGTAAGAAAGGATCTCTTAAAAACAACTAGGATACAGGAAAAAAATTCATCAACTGCAAGACGATGCAAAGAAAAACAATGTGAGACTAATATGCATCAATGAGAAAGAAGGAGTCAATACAAATGTTATAAAAAGAATATGGGTAGAAGTAATATCAGAAAACTTCCAAATATGAGGAAAGAACCTGACATCCAGGTAACTGAAGCATACAGAATGCCAAATAACTTCAAACTAAACAAAAATACACCGAGATACATAATAGTCAAGATCTCAGAAATACAGCACAAGAAAAAATATACTAAAAGCCACTAGAGAAAAGAAACAGATCACATTCAAAGGAAAAGCCATCAGAATAACAGCAGACTTCTCTTCACAAACCATAAAGAAACACACTAAACTCATAAAGAAATCCATAGGCTGAGAGTCAAAGAATGGAAAAGAATACTACACACCCCAGCCCCTCAGAACAAAGCAGGGGTAGCAATCCTATCCTCAGACAGTCTCAACTTCAAACCAAGAATGATCAAGCAAAATAAAGGAAGCCAGTACATACTGGTTAGGGAAAAAATTAAAGAGAAGAAATAACACTCATAAGGGTATGCACACCAAGAGCATGGAGCAGAGTACTTCAAGTCCTCTATGAAAACAAATTCCAGCCCAGACTACTATACCTTGCAAAACTCTCTTTCAAGTTTGATGGAGAAGTGAAATACTTCCATGACAAAGAATAACCAAAGAATTTCATGATAACACAGCCAGCCCTACACAGACTACTAAAAGATGTTCTAGGGAGGGACCAAAATGATCAGAACTCCACCAACAAGAACAAAAGGAAACCACTAAATAGGGCAAAGAATTAAACACAGGAGAAAAAGGAGTAAACAACAGCAGGTAGATAACATGTTCATAGTAAGTTAACACATCTCAATTATAACCATCAGGGTAAACAGACTCAATTCACCAATTAAAAGAAATAGTCTGGCATAGTGGATTAGGAAACACAATCCAACAATATGCTGCATATGAGAAACACACATAAATCATAAAGAAATTCATAGGCTGAGAGTCAAAAGAAGGAAAACAATATTACATGCCCTACTACCTCAGAAAAAAGAAGAGTAGCAATCCTATACTCAGACAGTCTCAAATTCAAACCAAGAATTAACAAATAAAGAAAACCACTACATACTGATTACGGGAAAGATTAAAGAAGAGGTAAGACTCATAAATGTATAAACACCAAACATGGGAGCACCCAACTATATAAGACAAATCTTAATGCACATGAAAAGTCTAATATCCAATACCACAATCTTAACCGGAGACCTTAACATGCCCTTACCCTAAAAAGATAGGTCAAGCAGGCAAAACATTAGCAAGGAAGTAGCAGAACTGAACCAGAGTTTGGAACAAATGGACTTAGTGGACATATACAGAGTGTTCCACCCAACCACAGCTAAATACACATTTTTCTCAGCTGTACATGGGTCATTTTCTAAAATGGACCACATACTGGTCCTTAGGTCATGCTTAAGTATATGCAAGAAAACAGAAATCATCCCATGCATATTATCTGACCACAGTGCAATGAAACTGTAAATAAATGAGACAAGAAAACAGAAAAACCCCACTAATATATGGTGTTTTTAAACAAAAATCTACCGAGCAACCAATGGGTCACAGATGAAATTAAACAAGAAATTCAACAATATTTATAATTTAATGAAAATTCGAGCACAACTTATCAGAACTTATGGGATGTGATGACAGCAGTTCTCAGAGGGAAATTCATAGCTGTGAACTCGCACATTACAACAGCAGAAAAAGGAACAAATAAACACCCTAATCATGCACCTCCAACATCTAGAAAAGGAAGGGCAAACCAAACCCAGAGCCCAAAGACGGGAAGAAATAATGAAGATTAGAGCAGAAATTAATTCAATTGAGACGAAGAAAACAGTTCAAAGAATTAACGAAGCAAAAAGCTGGTTCTTTGAAAGATTAAATAAAATCAATAAGCCCCTAGCTAACCTCATCAAAAAGAGGAAAGAAAAAATTCAAATACAAGCAATAAGGAATGAAAAGGGTGTAATTACCACAGACCCAGTGGAAATTCAGAAAATTATTGACCCCTACTTTGAGAACCTTTGCTCTCACACAATAAACTACACAGAAAAATACACAGATTCCTAGAAAGGTACAAATTAACAAAACTGAATCAAGAAGATATAATATCTCTCAATAACCCAATAACAGCCAATAAAATATGAAATGTAATAAAACACCTACCAACAAGGAAAAGTCCAGGCCCTGAGGGATTCACAGCAGAACTCTACAACAAATTTACAGAAGATATAATCCCAATACTCCTCAAAATCTTCAATGAAATAGAAAAGGATGCAGTCCTCCCAAAATCACTCCTGGAAGCAAAATATACTGATACCAAAATGAAGGAAAGACACAACTAAAAAGAGAATTACAGGCCAATCTTCCTCATGAACATAAATGCAAAAATCTTCAATAAAATCTTAACAAAAAGACCACAGCAAATCATCAAGAAGATTATACACCATGACCAGGTAGGATTCAACCCAGGGATGCAAGTAAGGTTCATTATAAGAAAATCTATAAATGTAATACACTGTATCAATACAGTGAAATCTAAAAGCCACATGATCATCTCAGTTGATGCAGAAAATGCCTTTGACAAAGTCCAACACTCATTCATTTTCAAAGTCCTATAGAAAATTGGAATAGAAGGCCTCTACTTCAATCTGATAAAAGCCATCTATGACAACCCAACAGATAACATAATTGTAAATGGGGAAAAACTGAAATCTTTTACTCTCAGATCTGGTACAAGCCAAGAATGTCTTCTGTCACCCCTCCTATTTAATATAGTTCTGGAAACATTAGCTAGAACAATTAGACAAGAGAGAAATAAAAGGAATAAGAATAGGTAAAGAATAAGTTAAATTATCATTATTTGCATGTGACAAGATACTTTACTTGGAAGACACAAAAACCACCAAGAAGCTACTAGAATTAATACAGAAATTCAGTAGCATAGCAGGTTATAAAGTCAATACTCAAAAGTCAATAGCATTCCTCTACACAGAAAGCAAACACACTGAGAGGAAAATTAGACAATCAACTCCTTTTACAACAGCAATGCGGAAAATGAAATACCTTGAAATTCATTTAACTAAAGAAGTTATAGAACTTTTCAAGGAAGATTACAGTACTCTGAAAAAAGTGATCGTAGAGGATTTCAGAAAAATGGAAAGATATTCCCTGCTCCTGGATAGTGAGAACCAACATTGTGAAGATGGCCATACTCCCAAAATTGCTGTACCTATTTAATGCAACCCCTATCAAATTACTACCATCATACCTCACAGACCTAGGGAACTCATTCCTAAAATTTATTTGGAACCAGAAAAAACCTAGAACAGCAAAGGCAATCCTGGGCAACAAAGACAAGGTAGAAGGCATCACAATTCCTGACTTGAAATTATACTACAAAGGTACTGTGATAAAATCAGCATGGTACTGGCAACAAAAGAGACCTGAGGATCAATGGAATAGATTAGAATAATGCAGAGGTTTCTAAAACCACGCCCAGTCATGTGATCTTCGACAAAGGGCCCAAGCATGCTTACTGGAAGAAAGACAGCCTCTTTAACAAATGGTGCTGGAAAAACTGGATCTCTACATGCCAAAAACTCAAACTTGACCCAGGTCTATCACCATGTGCTAAGCTAAAGTAAAAGTGGATTAAAGATCTAAGCATTAGAACAGAAACACTAAATCTCCTGGAAGAGAAAGTAGGAGGAACTTTTGAAGACATAGGAGTAGTGGAAGAGTTCATTAATAAAACTCAAATGGCATGGGTAATACTTGAAAGAATTAACACCTGAGACCTCCTCTTACTAAGAAGCTTTTGAATGTCAAAAGAAATTACTGACAAAAAGCCAATCCACAAATTTTGAATAATTCTTGACTAATAAGCACTGAGACAAAGGTCTGCTCTCTAGAATTTATAAACAACTAAAAAAACATTAGGGTCCCAAAATTTAAAGAACCAATCTAGAAATGGGCATCTGCAAGGAATACACACTTCTCAAAGGATGAAATTATAGAAGCTAATAAATTTATGAAAAAATGCTCCACATCACTAACCATCTCTGAAACGCAAACTAAAACAACACTGAAATACCATCTTACCCCACAAAGAATGGCTACCATAAAGAAATGAACCCAACAAAAAATGTTGGAGAGGCTGTGGGGAAAAAGGAACCCTTCTCTACTGCTGTTGTGAATGTAGACTGGTGCAACCATTATGGAAATAAGTGTGGAGAATCCTTAAAAAACTAGGACTGGGAATCCCATTCAAACCAGCTATCGCCCTACTTGGAATTTTCCCAGAGGAACTGAAAATGTCATATCATAGTGATATGTGTGTATCTATGTTTACAGCAGCACAATCTGTGATAGCTAAATCTTCGAGGAAACCAAAATGCCTGTCACCTGAGGAATAAATGAAAAAGATGTGGTGATTTTATACAGTGGAGTGTTACTCAGCTATAAAGAATGATAAAGTCAAAGTCTTCATCTTGAAGTGGGTGCCACTTGAAGACATACTCATAAGTGAAATCAACCAGACCCACATGTATAAATATCATATAGTCTCTGTAGTATAAGAACTCAAAAAGAAGAAATACAAATAGACAGGTATAACAATTTAAAAAAATGAGAACTTGAGCACTGGACAATGAGGAGAGGGCAAGGAAAAAAGGTGGGAAACACGACAGGGGCAAAACCATACATTTATACACACAAGATGGGTAAGACCAGGATCCGGAGAATCTGCAGCATGTCTTTGAAACTAGCAGTTAATTGACAGGATTCTCACCCCATCTAAATATATGTGCTGATAACTGTGAACTAAGCACCTGCAGGGAAGATAGCAATGTGTAATGGTAGGGTCATGCTAGGAATGCCTGCCATTCCAGTCTTCTAAATACATATTTCTTGTCATGACGTACCAATTACTGCCATACTGTCTGTCAAGTAAATGTTTCTTTAAAAAAAAAAGGCAATAAATGAAAACAAGAGGCAGGAAAAAAATGTCACAGGACAATCCTGCTACAAGGCTGTACATGGTTAGATTCATAATTTCTGTGTAAAGTTACAATATTGTTTATTCATATCTTTTCAATTTTTTTTATTTTTCTAAGTTTTGTCTCCATATTCTGCAGGGAATTAAAGTTTAACATATCAATACTTGATGGAAAATACCTGTTCCATCTTATGCCTAAGATGTTTGATATTCAGACAGATATTTGTGTTAAACCAAACTGCATATATTGTAGGGTAACAATAAATTTCTCTTCTGGAGGATTAACAACTTAAGTTTGATGACCAAAATATTAGAGAAAAAGATGGGCTATAAGGATGGCCAACATTTTGGCCCTAGCCCTTCAGGGCAGTGAGGACTCAGGACATAAGAAAACCTATAATATCCTGTAACTCAGTGGTGTCCCAAATTTTCTGTTCAAGAAATTATAGGGCCACATAGGAAAATGATCGATGATATACTGTGTTCCTAAGGAGTGTCACATGGAGAGAAAACATTCTCTCAGGTTTTCACAGAGAGCAAATTGGTCAAGCAATGGCTGTGACTCATCGACTTGGCTGACACTCACAAAGGATGTACAGTCTGCAGTATAGGATTTCACATTAAATCCTGAGGAAATTTGAGTGACCTTATCAGATACAGAAGTTACATTTCTTGTTATATAGGTCTTGCTCTTTCTTGGTCTTAAACATACAGCAGAAAAGTATGAAAACCAAGTATAAAAAAGTAAAGCCATATTAATATGCTGAGCTGTAAAACGCTCAGGTCAACAACTTTGGACGTTGCCAGTCATGCAGAAAACCCACTACTATTATGGACCACTGGACTTTATTGGGAGATTCTGCTGAATTCAAGTAGCTACAATATTTAAATGACAATGGAATGCCCATCTCTGACAAAACTAACCAAAAAAATGGAAAAGAAATGAATTACTCTTTTGTATCTGTATACTCAAAATAGTTAGGATAGATATACAGTTCCATCCTCTTAATTCAATGAATAGAGAGGTTTGTTCTAATAGTGTTTGAGACAGGATATCATGTCTGCATCTTGCACAATGAATAACCACTAAGACAACAATATACAATGTATTAATTCTTGAAAATGTGCCCATAATTGATTGTGAAACTGTCTCATTTATATTTGTTTCTCAATAAAATTATTTTTTAAAAAAAAGTCAAGGAACTGACTCTGCATCAAAGAGGAGCTGAAGGAACAACATCGTTGATGTTCGAGCAGCCAAAGGTGCTGTGCTTCAAGGCACGGGGATCGTGCTTGGAGGAATTACACCTTCCAGGCAGCAGGAGCAGTGCTGTTCTTTCAGTTTCCAGCTCATGGCAGAGTTGTTTAATATCAAGATATGTTAAAAATGCATTGAAATTTACTAAGCTTTTCTTCCTCTTTGATAATAAGTAAGCTTTTAAAGAGTTAAAGAGAGTGTATTTAACCAGTACAGCTTTAAAACTTTAATACAAGTTTGGGAGCTAGCCATAAGACCTACTTTAAAAAATGTACCCATTCTTTTAATTACTAGCTTTGTTCAAATACATGGTCATGGATTAATGAAATTGTGAGTTTATATCAAGATTTATCATTTAGAAATTAACATATATCTTAGAACCATGCAAAGAATATTTCAGATATCATAAATTGAGTTTCAAGAATCTTACCAATACAAAAATAATATTGTTATCAATAATTAATTCAAAGTAATTCACATAGTGACTCATCTTACACAGATCTATTTAATAGCACATGATTTATTGTTTTAAAAAACAATAAAATGAGAACTAAAATGAACAGACGTTTCTCAGAAGAAGGAATAAATGTGGCCAATAAGCATGTGAAAATAAGCTCAACATTGCTTTCTTCTAAATTAATTTTTATGAAAAAGAAGTAGCAATGAGACAGCTTCAAAAGAGGTTAGTAGGACAATTACAATAATTAATGCATTGCGTATTGTTATCCTTGTAGTAGTTATTCATAGTACAAGATGCAGACATGATATCTTGTCTAAACACCATAAGTTCAAAACTTTCTTCTCATTGAACTAAGAGAAAGTAGTTGTATATCTGTGCTAAGTATTCTGTATCTACAGAAATACACATACATATTTTTTCACTATGAAAAGGTCCTTCATTTATATCCCTTTTTTTCTTTACTTTTGTCAGAGATGGGCATTCCACTGCCATTCATATATTTTAGGTGCATGAATTCAGCAAAGTAACCCAATATAGTCCAGTAGTCTATGATAGTAGTGCATTATCCACATGACTGGTAATGTCAGAAGTTGTTGACTTGAGCCTTTTACATCTCAGCATATTAATATGGCTTTAATTTTTATACCTTTTTTTAAAATAAATTTCTGCTGGACGGTTAAGACCAAGATGAGACCTATATAATAAGAAATGTGACTTTTGTATCTGATAAAGTCAGTCAAGTCCCCTCAGGATTTACCCTGAAACCCTGTAATGCAGTATGTACATCCTTTGTGAGTGTCAGCCATGTGGATGAGTCACAGCCATTGCTTGACCAATTTGCTTTCTGTGAAAGCCTGAGAGAATGTTTTCTCTCCATGGGACACTCCTTAGGCACACTGTACATCATCAATCACTTTCCTATGTGGCCCTATAATCTCTTGAATAGAAAATTTGGGTCACCACTGAGTAACAGGATGTTACAGTATAGGTCTTCACTGCCCTGAAGGGCTAGGGCCAAAATGTTGGCTATCCTTGTAGCCCAACTTTTTCTCTAATTTTTTGGTCATCAAACTTAAGTCCCTAACCCTTCAGAGGAGAAGATTAATGATATCATTACCCTAAAACATACGTTGCTGAGCTTAACATCAGTATCTATCTGAATCTTGACACACCACAAATTTGAAAAAATATCTTAACTACTAAGCACTCAGACAAAGGTCTGCTCTCTAGAATTTATAAACAACTAAAAAACATTAGGGCCCTAAAATTTAAAGACCCAATCCAGAAATGGCCATCTGAGATGAACACACACTTCTCAGGGGATGAAATTATAGAAGCAAATAAATTTATGAAAAAATGCTCCACATCACTAACCATCCATGAAATGAAAATTAAAACAACACTGAGATACCATCTCACCCAAGAAATATTATCTATCATAAAGAAATCAACCAACAACAAATGTTGGAGAGGTTGTGGGGAAAAAAGAACCCCTCTCCACTGCTGGTGGGAATGGAGACTGGTACAACCATTACAGAAATCAGTGTGGAGACTCCTTAAAAAACTAGGACTTGAAATCCCATCAAAACCAGCTATTACCCTACTTGGAATTTTCCCAGAGGAACTGAAAACATCATATCGTAGTGATATATGTGCACCTATGTTTATAGCAGCACAATTTGTGATAGCCAAATCTTGGAGGCAACCAAAATGCCTGTCACCTGAGGAATGGATGAAAAAGATGTGGTATTTTTATACAATGGAGTATTACTCAACTATAAAGAATGATAAACTCAAAGCCTTCATATATAAATGGATGCCACTTGAAGATCTACTCATAAGTGAAATAGACTAGGCCCACATGTGTAAATTTTTCTAATTTTAGTATTTTAAGTAATCTCCCTTCTGATTTTCATAATGATTGAACTAATTTACATTGATTATAGTATCATAGGATGATTCCCTCTTCAGTACAACCTTGCCAGCTTTTGTTATTATTTTATTCTGGATATTGAGCATTCTTGTTGGAGTAAAATAAAATGTCAGCATTTTTTTCATTTTTCTAATGGTCAGCAATGTTGAAATAAAATAGAAATAAAACATTACAAACTTTTACACAGAATGGAGATACCTCAAAATGCTTATTTCTATTTTATTTCAACATTTCTGGCCATTAGAAAAATGAAAAAAACAATGCTGACATTTTATTTTACTCCAATAAGAATGCTCTGCATCAAGAATAAAATACTAACAAAAGCTGACATGGTTGTACTGAAAGGGAACTGTTCCACAGTATTGTAAAGAATGTAAATTAGTTCAATCATTATGAAAATCAGAACGGAGATTCCTTAAAATGCTAAAATTAGAGACTTCATTTCACCCAAGTATGGCCTTTGAGGCATCATCCCAGAAGCCCTGAAACCTGATATTATAGTACACAAGCATGCTCCTGATTTTGGCAACACAGCTCACAGTAGCTCCACGTGGGCAGCAGCTCCGATGGCCCTCCGCAGAGGCGTGGATAAGGAGAATGCAGTGCTGAGGCACGTGGAGCCCACTCTGCTGTTAGTAAGAATAAATTTGAGTCATTTGTGGGAAAACGGATGCGCCTTGAAAACATATTACCTGAAATAAATCAGGCACACAGCTTAAATATCACATAGTTTCTCTTACAGGAGAAAATCAGAGTGTTAATGAAGAATGAAAACGAAGAGAGATGAAAGAAAGCAGGAATATAGATCTACGCATTATGCACTTGGAGAGGACAAAGAGAGGGACACAAGGAAAGGCAGGACAGCGGGGATGTAAACAAGGACTACGAAGTCATGCAACAGCAAACACCACTGTGAAAGCAGTCATTTCATGCTCCAAGCATGTACTAATAAACAAATTTTTAAAACAGTAATAAAGCACTGTATAATAAGTGACCTATTTATAACTTCTAAGTTTCATACCATATGCAGGATGCTGCTAAAATGTTTGTGGTATTCTAAACCGGAAATAGGTGTTTATCATTCTTCGCATTTCCAGCCTAGCCTCAGCTCAATAGCATCCTCTGCTCAGGGACTTACTAGCTCCACCTGAAAATACAAGGTAAGAAATAATGCAGAACGCACAAAGAGGCATTCACACAGAGTGAAAATTGTATACTGAGTTTAATGAGTTTTGAAAGAAACATTATATGGCAGGGAGAAGAGTCACTGAGCCAGCCATGCAAGGAGGGAGTTGGTTTAGAGACAAATGTGCTTAGATTTGAATTCAGGATCTACCATTTATGTTCTCTAAAGCAAAGTTGCATGTAGGGTCTCTGGGAAGCAGATAATAAGGTTAGACTCTAGCTCGGGGGAAATCCTTCCGCATCTAGTAACCCCCAGGGTCCGTCATACATCTGAGCTCAGCTCATGTAAAGCTGCCCTTAGACCACTGATTTCATGGTGACCTATTTGTCTTCTGTCATATTTGTGTGATGAGTTCATAGCTTATATTGTAAGAATTTTAGGACAAGGAACATTTAACCTTTAAGAACAAATGTTCGAGATAGTTTTGGATATATGGTGTGCCGAAATTCAAAGTAGTTCATGAAAAATGCAAGTTCAACATTATTTGAAATTCATCCTCACTGTATGAAAGTTTTCATCACGAATGTGCATCAAAAAGTGATTTTCAAAATTATCTAATAAATTAGAAGTTATTCATTCAGATATAAATTCTCATTATCGTAAATTTTTTATGACTTTAATTCACTGTCATTCCCACTCACAATTTTCTACTGTGCAAAAATATTTTCACAAAATCTAAGTAACTTTCTTGTAAGTAATAAGGTTATTTTTCCCTTGCCAAAATAAACTTTGTCGACACTGCTGTGCCCATTTCTTTATAGCATGATTTCAGATTCAAATTATCATACTCACACTTAAGGAAAGTAAAGCTTTGTTTGCGTACACAGATTCCTATTTCCTGTTTTCTTTCCTTTGTTTGCACCTGTCTTTAATCTAAAACATCTTTTTTCAGCCCCAATAATGGGATCAGCAATGTGGGAGACCCTGGTGCACCAAAAAAAGAAAACAGATTCAACTCCACCTTTTTGAAGTCTCCAGTTTGGTACAGCAAACAAAATTAAATAATCACAACACAACATGGTAAGTGTTATAATAGAGCTAGGTATATCATATTATGGAATAGAAAAGCCAGCATAAAAGAAAAATTCCTTTTTTTGGCAATGGGAAATAATTGTGAATCATGCTAATAGGAAATCTAGGTCCCTGCTATTATAACTGCCTTCCTTTTGAAATGCCTTTACTTTAATGGCTTTGTGAAATAAAGACTTTTGCTGATAAGCTTCTACCAGCGAACACTGATTATAAAAAAGAAACATCACAGAAACATCAGCTATAACAGTACGTTCACAGTGATCCAAACAAAATTGTAATAAAATTACCTGTAATTAGGGAGTAAAATTTCCGATGAAGAGCTTTCCGTTTTGGGTATCTGGAAAGAATAGAGTTCTCATTTCTGTTTCACAAACTTATGATCTTCTTTTGGATAAATAATGTTTGGCATTTGGGTATGATTCTTTTTTCAAAACACCCATTACAGATTGACAGTTAAACAGAATTAGGTTGACATTCTGTTTATGTTTCACGCCAGAGTGCCACTGAGTCTCTGGACAGGACAGTATGTACTGAGAACTTAAAAAATACTTGCATCTACAAGAGAACCTTGGGACCTACTATTGTGCCAGAAAAATGACCAAGAAGCATATGCATACCAACAACCTGTAATAAATGTACTCATCATGTATGGCAAACAGACCATCTTAGTCACTTTTCTCATGGTTGAGATAAAGTAGCTGGCACCTAAAGGTGAAGGAGGAAAGGTTTACTTAGCTCACAGGTTGGAGAGGCTTCAGGCTATAATCAGTTAGCTCCAAGGCTGGGTGTCTGTTGGCAGAGAGGCAGCAGCTCATGGTAGCACAAGAAAGGGAAGGAGAAAGAATCTTTCTGCCCCTCATACTGCATGCAGGCTATGGGCCCTAGTATGGTGTAACACTCACACCCGTAATCCCAGCACCCTTAATCCTCACATTGTGCCACCAATCAATCGCACACTCTAGATTCAAGTTCTGGCACAGTCCTATGACCATGTGAAGTTTGGGGGAGAGGAAATCTAGACGCAAACCACAGCACAGACTCTAATACAAAGAGACTGAGACGGAAAAAGCTCACATATGAGCTCCTTAAAGCAAGTCAGTCACAAGTTTGTTCCCGCTTATGCAGATACACAAGTCATACATCTGCTCAGAATCCAGACTTGGCCTGTACTCTGTTCTTGGTCCTTTCACACTGAGATGAGTTCATCACATTTCATCTACTAGTTTAACCCATTTTCTGTATCTAGTAAGAAGCCAAAGCAATCGGTACCAGCGACCAAGAACACTTCTCAGCCTCTCCTTCATTTCCCACTATTTCAGAGATGAGGGTGTCACAAGCTTTTGAAGTATGAGCCAATATTTTGCCACATATATAAGTGCTTCATCCTCCCCTGATTAAATTAGGTGGATTTAAAGTTTCTGGAACACGCAAAAATGGAATTTAGCTCACAAATTTTAGCTTTTGTAAAATTAGGCCAGGAATTATGAAGATACACATTTTCCATAAAATCATAGATGTGTTCTGTGTTTTGAGCAAAGTAATGAGGGATGAAAGATAGCTACACACTAGTGGCAGGTCTACGCGAGTCTCCACAAAGGTTCTTCTACTCACTTTTCTACTCTCCTGCCTGGAACACACGCATCACAAAAGAGTGGGTAAGAAACAGCACAATCTCAAGACTGGCTCAGGGTCCAGCACAAAGGCCACTGTCGCATTCTGGGAAGGACGTATGGACGTTCATGGGAGCAGAATACTCGGCGGAGGAGCATGTGACTACAGGGCTTGCAGAACAATAGTGTCTTGGCTGCACCAGGTCATGCTTGGATTAGCCACCAGGAGTCGTGGGACTTGAGGAGCCCAGCATCTGGCATTGCAGCAGAGAGAGGACACGCTCAGGAGAGTCCCAAAGCCCAGGGACCAAGAAGCTTTGCTGAAAGCTGGAGACCCACACTCTGACGCTGAGTCGGGAAAACAAGATGTCGGTGCTAGTTTGAACTTTACTTCCAGGTTATACGCTTCTCAAGTTTCCATAGCAACCCCCTAACCGTACGGTCTCATTCTTAGGAATTTGACAAGAATGCACAAGGTGTACGTTTCTCAGACACTGCTGACCGTTTGCCGGTCGTGGGCCATTGTGGTTCAGCATTTCCCTTACTTCCCAATCAGCTTTAACTATTTGTTCTTGTCATTATGACCTTGTTTTTCTCTCAGTGTGTCTAATTTACAGTTTAAGTGAACTTAAGTGACTTTGAAGATGAAACTGCAAAAGAAAACGGGGTCTCTTTTGCCCCATCACTGGACCCTGGAGCACACATCAGGAACTGACCCCCTTACCCTTACCCTGCTGGTCTGCCCTGCAAGGCTCCCTGCTCCGCCTTCAGCGTCTTCACCAACCCTGCTGGAAGCTGTCCATTCCTTTCTCAAACGTTCCCAGCACTGTGCTCCACCTCACCTGGGAGGTGTGTTACCTTTGCTCCCTAAGTAGGATATAAGTTGAAAGATGGAATCAGCAGTTATTTTTGTGTTTTCTGTGCCATGGAGAGCAAACATAGTAACACAAAATTTATTTTGTGAGACATGAATGACATTAATCAACACATGTATAATGGCAAATTAGGAAATAATCCTAATGGGAAGTATGGAATGGAAGCAGGTACTGAAACTTGGTGAAATTGAAAGACAAGTTTAACTAGTAATAAGCAAAATGCAAGAAAAGAAGGAAAACAAATCCACCTGTACCCAAATCTCTATGGACTGTGAATACGACCGGGGAAGAGCTAATCTTTTTCCTCACCCATCCTTAAAAAAACACCCAACAAAAATCAATCTTATTAGCTGAAGTGAATTTTCAATCCAGCATCGGACCCCTCAATGGCCATTGAAGAATATTGGTGGTCTTTTAATGGTCTTTGGACAACTTTATATGTTGTTACAGATCAGCTGCAGGTTTTCTGGTTGCCAGTTTCTATCCACAAGCAATTCATAACTTTGCTTCTCAAACTTGTTTCCAAGAAGGCCAATTTCTGTAGACTGTCAGTCTTCCCCTCCCAGGAACAGACACTTCAAGTGACAGATCAAGTGAACTGTCACTTGATCTCATGACAACCCACTGAGCAACGTCCTGTCCCTCCTCAGCTTTTTTCTACACAAATGAGAAGAACTCCTGCCTTGCCGTGAAAGCTTTAAGTCTCTTTTCTTCTGTTTGAAACAGAAAAGAAAAGGCTTATTCCCATAGGACTAAGTAAATACTCAATAAAGCTTGAAGCAGAGGTGTAAATAGAAAAATGCCTTATCCTCCCTGAAGAATATGTATACGTATTGGTTAATTCTCAGAGAAATCTTTTATTGAGTAAAATATTTATCTTCTGCAAAAATACCGGTTAAAATCATGATACTCTTTGTACAGAAAGAAAAAATCCTAAATAATTCAGAGTAACAAGAACTATTTAATGGTTTACATATTATAGAAATTTTATCTGGAAATAGTTGAATAAGAGGAATAGGGGAAATTCCTTAATATAGCTTTAACGTATGTTAATTATGCATATGAATGATTCCAGGAAATACTCCTCCTTCTTACTGAAAGAAAAATAAAAATATGTAATCTCTAAATCAATGGCTTTCTATTTTGGACAAAGTACATTTTAGGGAAATATTTCTCTAATTGAAAAGCCTGATAAGATATATTCAGCCCAAAGAAGAAAGTGATATGTACATTAAAGTCCACACAATATAATCATAAGATCTTCCTTGAGGTCTTTCTGAAGATGGAGAGAGAAATAGGTAAGAAATAACTGATTATTTTATAGGGTGGTGAAAAATTCAGTGATTCCTGGAGGTACATAGAAAGCACTATCAGGGAACATAAGCTACAGACTTAAAACAAGTCACTCCAATGAAAAAATAATTGCTGAGGCAAAATTTAAAGGAATTTAAATCTGATGGGTTCTAATAGTATATTTTCTTCTCAATGATTAAATTTTATTCAAAATTGAGTTGGTTTTAAGGACATTCTAACCATCTTAATTAGAAGAAGAGTTAACCAAAGCAGAAGAATGAGTAAAATATTTGTGGAACATTTTTTAAGCTTAGTGTCTAACAGCAATCAATATTTGACGTAAAACCAAACCACCAAGTATATGCTTCCTTTAAATAAAATTAATGTCACATGTAAATGCTTTTAGTTATCGAATACTTTTCTTTTTTCTGTTTCTACTTTTCTTTCTGACTATATTGAATTATGCCTGTATTATCACTCTTAAGAAATCTTTCCAGATATCTATCTTAGATATTTAAAGATATTCGGAGATTTGATTGATTGATTTTTGTACTTTAGGAAAGGGTCTAGAGGGTGTATAGTGTCGCACTACTAGATCAGACTCACACTGATCCTCCTGTTTACAGCCTCCCAAGAGCTGGGATTACAGGCACGTGCCACCACGTCCAGTGTAAATTGTGGTCTCAGTGCGCCCCAGGGGCGGGGCCAGCACGGCGGGGACGGAACCACCTGCCCCTGCACCTGCTTGCAGGTGCTTTAATCCACTGAGCTATTTTGCTGGCACTTCAGAGATTTGAATTATCATTTTGACTTACTCATGCTATAATATTTAGTTTATTGAAGAATATTTATCAAGATTTTTCTTTCTTCATCTTTTGTGCATTGATAAGGAAAAACATTCACACATGTCTAATTAGGGGGAAATCCTCCCATGCTCTCTTTTGAATATTTTTGTGCATCAGAAATAGATACATCAATTTCTGGATAAATAAAAATAGAGATTGTTATATCCACTTCATGAGTGTTATCATAGTTAATAAAAACTAAGATCCTAGGCTAAAATCAGACATAAACACTTCTATGGTAGCTAATTTTAAAAAAAAGTTAACTTTTCATTCCCTTATCTACAGATCTCAATTAATAAGAATTAACTTTTTCAGGGCTCTTGAAAGGAACATGAATCTGAATGAGCTCAGGAGAAATTTGAAAAAAATATGAATCCAAATTTGATGCCACTTTTTTGTTTTCCTAAAATATCTGTGTCTCCACATAATATACATACATTAGCAGACTCAGTGAACCAAAAGAGAAATCAAAAACATTCAATGGACACAGTGTTCACTACCTGGGCCATCACTGGAGCTCTCTTCAAGTGAGTGTCTTCAAGGCAAAAGGAGTTTAGCCACTTGAATGTAGGACACTCATGCAAAGCAATAGCTCATTGAAGAAAATCCTTCCCGAGTTGTGAGTTCAAACAGTGAATGAAAGGGAAATAAAGGTCCGGGAAATGTGTTGATTAAAGACTGGGATCACACAGGACTGAGAGACAATTTGGAGAGTCTTCACACCTGAAAGTAAATACTAGCCATGAAATTTAGCTATCAAATGTGAAACTATTTAATTTCACCTAGCATTCTGGAGTGACAATAGATGTTTATTTTATCCAGAATAGATACAAATATTTCCTTGGTAGGACATACATGCTTCAAATGTCTAAATAAAACTATTTATCAATATTTACTCTTTACCCTCACTATTGGGAGAAGGTGTCACATGATGCTGACTTGTATTTCAAATATGTTATTTTGAAATGTTTCAGTGGAGCCTTTAAAAAATAGTTAACATCATCTGACAGATTGAAATAAATCTATGTTGGAACTGTTCATTCATTTTTTTCAAGATGGCTTTTCTACTGTCATTTCTGCAGTAATTGTTTTTAACCTTACTAGCTGAGCTTCCTTTTCTGGTAATCTGAATCACAGAAAACATTCATTATGTGTAATTTAACAAAAGTAAGATAAAATATGTAATTAAGGAAGATGTTCGCAAATATAAACACAATTTAAAGACAATAGAAAGAATTATGTGGAAGACTGAACCTCATTTGTTAAGTAAATCTCTTTAAGCTTGCTTTTGATTTGTTCGTACATATTTGTTTATAGACTGAAGAGTTGGGGCATTTTTTATTCACAACGGGCTCACCTGCAGTAAGAAAGCTAGCTCTGCCAACGTACCCGCCCGAGTGCTGCAGCCACCATAGCAGACGCTTAGAGAACTCTAGCATGACACCCAGACGGGCAGGGAGGAAGAGCCGACCTGCTGCTGTCCAACCGGGTGTCCGCGGAGTCTGGGCCGCTGTGCAACAGATCTCCTTTGTTGTCTTTTTTCTAAGTATGTGTTTGCAGCACATAGCAATGAAATTCATCTGGGGGGGAGTCGGAGGCATCTATATGTAAAAGCATCTTAATTCTCACTGGTTTTTCCCCTTTCTTATTATTTGCTTCTGTCTTTCCTTCCCCTTGCCATTCACAAAAGCTCTAGTTCCACATTTCCTTTAGTTGTTTTTTAATCCTTTTTCTTTGTCTTCTGCCCCTCTCCATCTCCCATCCCTCTCCCAGTTTCTCCATTCCTCTCTTTACTTAAGCTTTTTGTTTCTCACACAAATGAAGCAATGTGATCATTGAACTCGAGTGCCTGATTTTATTTCCCATAAGATTGTGATCTTGAGGTGCATTCATTAACCCTAAAAATGTTAGATGTTAGATTTATCCTTCCTTATGGAAGAATAGCACTTCATTATATATAAATATGGCATTTGCTTTCCCCATTCATCCAGTAATGGTCATGTGGACTGTTTCCGAGATTTAACTATTATAAGAGATACTGCTGTCAACATGGCTATTCATGTATGACTATGGTATGATGAGTTTAACTTTTTTTGAAAGATATCTAAAAGAGGAATAGGTTGGGCAGATTTGGTAAGTTTTTCAGATCATCTGGATTATTTGTTTCTTTGTTTGTTGTTGAAGAATTTCCATATTGATTTCCATAGTGGTTGTGCCAGTTTACACTCCGGCCAACAGTGGAGAAGGATCATCTAAGTTTCCAGAGCACACAGTCTCCCTTTCTTCACCACGTGCTTTCCCTGTGTATGCTTCTGGGTTTGTTTCCTAATTTATAACTTAAATACAATGCCTGAAAAGTATGAGTTCTTCCCTAGATTTTGTTTTCTTTCTTGCTTTCTCACTTGACACCTTTTATCATACTTCTGAATATTTTTTGTGTATTTTTAGGGAAGGGTCCACAGGATATTCAGGGTCTCACTACTAGATTGGAGTCATAGTGATCCGCCTGTTTACAATCTCCCAAGAGCTGGGATTACAGGCGTGCGCCACCATGCCCAGTCTCAATTGCCTTCTCAGCATGCTCTCGCTTGCAGATGCATTAATCCATTGAGCTCTTTCCACAGCCCTTTTCTGAATATTTTCTGAGATCAGTGCAGTGAACTTGAACAAACTAGCTGCTGAATAATTCGCTGGTTTTTCTGGACATACTCCTTTCTCTGTATGTCTCTTGAAAGGTACATGCGCACTATAGCACTTTCGTCAATTTTGAGACCCACTTAATGATTTAATGTTCTTGACAACTATTGGTTTATTCCTGGAAGAAATCTGTTCTCAAACACATTTCTCATATATTGAGGTTGCAAAATTATTTTCTATGCCATTTTCCCTGTGTTTTCTTCATTGTGTTAAATTATTTTACTTATTTTGATTTCTCTCTTACCTATGAAATTTATTGAAACAGATGTCTGACTATATTTGGATTATTTTTATGATGAATCAACCCAAAAATATACTCCTGATGCATTTTCTCCAAAATTAATCTATGTAAGTCACATTCTCAAACCATTTCAGTTATTCTTAAATCCTTTTTTAGAACATGGTGGGATCCAAATTTTACTCAACATAAACAATGCTTTTAAATGTACAATGAGAGTCTGCTTCAAATAGGGGGAGGCAGGGAAACTTTTTTTACTTTTCCCATGATAACTACTTGAAAATCAATAAGAAAAAATATTTGTTGAGGCCTCAGAGAGCTACCATGATGATGAAAGTGAACTAGACCAAATCCCAGGGAAGGGGGTATCAGGGAAGCTTGTCCAGAGTGAGAGTTCTTTGTGCTGTCTGACATCTCATCTCTACTCTGGAAGGCATGAGGGCAGAGGATGAAGCTCTGCTTTTGACCATGGCAGGGGCTCCGAAGATGGACATCAGAATCCAGGACGAGAAGGGTGAAGACCCACTGAGCTTATTTTATTTGAATTTAGGTATGAAAGGAATATGTTTCAAGAATAAAAGCAAACCAAGGGGCCAGGAAGATGGCTCAGTGCAATAAGCACTTCCCTGGCAAGCACAAGGGCCTGAGTTCAATCCCTGGTTCCGCAAAAAAAAAAAAGCAAATCAGGTGTGTGTAATCTCTCATGGAGCCTGCATTTCTGCCTCCCTAAGCTCAGTTACTGAAATTATATTAAGCTATACAATTATCCAAGTTATCCTGTGTATATATGTAGGTTTTCTTTTTCTGTGCTGCTGATTTCTACTGGCCTATTGAAAGAAAACATTAATGATGTAAATTTTTTCCCTTTTAAAATTTTTTCTTGGTCAATTTTGCATGCTTATATCTGGCAATCTAAACAACTAATTTAAAAACAACACTATGCAATATAACAATCATTGTTGATTTCCTATCATTTTGCTTAGTAAAACTCTGCATTTTTCTAACAAAAAAGATTGAATAAAAATATATTAAGCTTCTATGAAATTATTTTTATTTCTAAGCACCTGAAAGAAACAAGTATATTCGCAAATCATTTATATAAACACCTTTGCAAATACAATATACAGACTCAATTAGAAAAACACATTTCAAAATACACATACAAGAGAACATGAACCACAAATGTGAAAGAACAATAGACAACCGAGGCAAGTTAACAAGGACTCAGATGCAAATGCACTTATAAGTCCTCAGTGTATTCAAACAGATAAAAATAATATGGATAATTCTGGCAAAGAGTTATAATTACAGTGTCAAAGGCCATTCAAAAAGTGAAATAAAACATAACCATGAAATCAAATGAGGTTTCTGACACAGATATAGGTAGATAGACAGATAGAGATAGAGATAGAGATGATAGAGATAGAGATAGAGATAGAGATAGAGATAGAGATAGAGATAGAGATAGAGATAGAGATGATAGAGATAGAGATAGAGATAATGTGTTTGGTACAGGATCTCACTATGCAGCTTGGACTCAAAGTGATTCTCCTGTTTTCAGCCTCCCTAGCTTTAGGATTACAGGTGTGTGACAATGCCCGTTCTCTGTGGACAGCTCAGTGTGCCCAGGGGTGGGTTTGGCATGGCGTGTGGTGCTGGGGACCAAATTCAGGTTCCTGTGCTTGCTTAAGCAGACACTTAGTCCACTGAGCCATCTCGCCAGCCTTATCTTATTCTGTATTTCATTGCTATTATAAAATACTGGAGGTGAATATTTGTGATGAGAGAGATTTACTTAACTCTTAGTTTTAAGGGCCAAAAATCCAAAATTACAAGTTCCCATTACTTTTCTCTCAAGGAAACTTTATGTTTCAAGGAGTACATCTAAGAGGGATGGTTCTTCTCACCACACAGGGAACCAGCAAGTAATGCTGTGGCCGGGTATATCCTCGCAAGCTGTACTGGCAAGGAAAACTCAGGGTCCTATGAACATAAGGAAGAGCAACCTTAGTGCCCCCCACGGCCTTTGTACCAGGGCCCTCCCATTCAGCCTTTCACTGAAGACCATGCTCCAACATATGACATACAGACCAAGATTCCATGTCCAACCAGTATCAGTGCCTCCCCCTTCTAAGGACCCTTGAGAATCTACTGAACCCAACCGCATAACACTTGATCATTTTCATACCCAGAGCCTTAAATTAATTACATTTGCAAAGCCTGCTTCCCCATATAAATTAGTGTATTCAGAGATTGAGAGATTGGGATGTAAACATCTTTGTCTTTGGAGGAAGCCAGGATGCTGAATACCACAAAATATATTCTTGAAATCTCTAATACATACCATGTACAATTATCAGGTTATAGTTAGATATAAAAGATGAAGAGATTAGGACAGAAATTCGGAGTAGAGGTCAAATTAGAGTGCCCGCAACTAGTGATGATTTCTCTGAGAAGTAAAGAATGGTTGTGTCTGAAGAATTCAAATCTAGGGGAAGAATATTCCAGGTGACTGAGAGGGATAAGCAGAAAAGCTCTGCAAGTTCCATGCCCCACACAGAGAAATCCTCCCCACTTTTGTGTACTTAGATCTGTGCTGAATCTGGCTGAGTGAAAGCAGAAACAAAAGAATCAATTATACTTAACATCACAAATAAGGTTAGTAATTTTGAAAAGACCAATTCCAAGACAAATGAAGTGAAGAGATAAACAGATGCCATTGATGGAGGTAATGCGATTGCAAAGCTTTGTTTAGAAGAACAAAGAATGTGCTCCCTGAAGATTAGAAAAGTATCTGGTTCAAGATAGAGGTGTTTCATTTTGTTTAGCCCTTCTCAAAACATGACTCAAACCAATCTGTTTGTTTCTCAGTATAGATGATCTAATAGGGATGGAAAGATTTATAGTGAAGGACAGAGAAAGGAAAAAGTCCCAGACAGGGCGGTAAACAATTTCGCAGCCCAACACAAAGCCTGGGAATGGAGAGGGGAAAGGGATTAGAGACAGCACGGTTGGGAGCTATGGGTTCAATTTAGGGATCAGGTACAAAGACACTCAGCTTTGGGGGCTCTGTCTTGTCAGTCATAATTCATGTAGGAGACCTGCACGTGAAGTTAGGAAGTCAGAGGGAAGAAGGCTTGAGAAATGTTCCAAGAGATAGATAGTGTGAAAAATCATTATAAGACGGAAAGTTTGTCCCATGGGAAAAAATGGGGAGGTATTAATCTTCCCCTTGTGGTGAAGTGGATTTGAGAGTAGATGTGGGTGTATGTGGTGATTACAAGCTCATTATTCTAGGCTTATGGATACTGCTCAATGGTAGAGTGCCTGCATAGCACGTTTGAGACTCTCTGAGTTCACACAGCACCAGAAACTAAGAACCAAATAGTGTGATGCTCTGGTTAAGGTGAAGTAGAAGGGCGTGATCAATTACTACGTCATATAATTTTATAACATTTGTTTCTTTCTGCTCATACAAAGTGACTGTTTGAAATGCACTATGCTTTAAGGACTTAGGTGAGTAGAATATTTTAATGACTTGCTAAGAGCAAGACTCACAAAACTGAGAGGCTCTCTGTGACCCTACAGAGGACTGCCCTATCCATATTGATGTCAGCTAAGAAGCCAGAGTTCTACCAACAAAGAAAGCTCTGGACAGAAGGACTACCCTTTCCCAAAGATTATGTTGTTAAAAATCAGAGATAGAAAGAGACACATGCCATATTTGATTTTAAAACTCTGGATTTACTTATCTTTTACTAACAGAATAAAAATAATAAAACAAAAATTAGAAATGATGCAGAATTTCACTGAACAAAATGATAGGAATTCAACAATAGTTGCCATATTGCATATTGTTATATTCAAATTAGGTATCCAGATTCCCAGACGTAAGTATGCAAAATTGTTTTAAAAATTACAAAGAAGGCTGGGGATATAGCTCAGTGACATAAGCACCTGCCTGGCAAGTGCAAGGTGCCATACTCGATCCCCGGTACTGCAAAGAAATAAAATTAAATAAATAAATAACTGAAAAAAAAGGAAGATCTTCCTTTTTACACAACGGAGTGCTACTCAGCTATAAAGCAAGATTAGCTTGAGACTTTTTTTAATTATTATTCATTTTAATGAGAAAAAAGATAAACTAGCAATGAAACAGTTTCAATACAGGTTAGTAGGACAGTTACAACAATTAATATATTGCATATTGTTGTCTTCATAGTAGTTATTCAGAGGACAAGATGAAGACATGATAACTTGTCTAAACAATATTAGTACAAACTTTTCTTCTCATTGAACTAAAAGAAAGGAGCTGTATATCCATCCTAACTATCTTGTACACACACACACACACACACACACACACACACACACATATTGTTTTTTCACAACAACATAGTCCTTTATTTACATCCTCCTTTTTGTTTTGTTTTGTCACAGATGGGTGTTCCACTGCTGTTAGAGAAGCTGTATTTGGAGAAGTCTTTAAAGGATCTTTTTGTACTTGATGCCAGTCTAAATGTTAGGTACTTGAATTCAGCAAGATAACACAATATAGGCCAATAGTCCATAATAGTAGTGGGTTATCAGCACAACTGGCAACTGTCAGAAGTTGTTGACTTGAGCCTTTCACAGCTCAGCGTATTAATATAGCTTTACTTTTTATTTCTCGTGGTTGCACTTTTCTGCTGGATGGTTAAGGCCAAGTTAAAGCAAGACATATATAACTAAAAATGTATCTTTTGCTATCTGATAAGTTCAGTCAGATCCCCTCAGGATTTACCCCTGAACCATGTACAGTACCTTGTAGATTTTTTGTCAGTGTCAACCATGTGGATGAGTCACAGACATTGCCTGACCAATTTGCTCTCTGTGAAAGCCTGAGAGAATTTTTTGTCCCTAAGTGACTGTCCTTATGCACACTATACATCGTCGATCACTTTCCTCTGTGGCCCCATAATCTCCTTGATCAGAAAATTTGGGACACCACTTAGTTACAGGATGTCACATAAGCAGAGGTTCTCTTATGTCCTGAGTCCTCACTGACCTTGAAAGCCTAGGACTAAAATATTGGCTATCTTTTTAGCCCATTTATCTGTCTAATTTGTGGTCTGTAAACTTTAGTTGTTAAACATCTAGAAGAGAAGCTTAATGATCTTATTTTCCTATAACAGAGGCAGTTCAGCTTAACATCACTATCTGTCCAAAAAGTTCGATGCTTTTATGGTGAATAGATACTGCTAGAGGACATACTTATAACTGAAATAAATCAGATCTGCCTGGGCAAACATCATACTGTCTCTCTCGTGAAAGAACGAGAAAGGGTAAATAGGATCTGAGAGATGCCGTAGAGAGAGTGAAAGGGAAGAAACTGTACAAAGGGAAGGAACAACCAAGAGAAAGGCCAGGAGGGGAAAAAAAAAAAAAAAGAATACATATGTATTCATGCAGGGTAACTGTAGTGCTGATTTCTAGTGATCTATTGAATGCATCATAATTGAAGAGAAAATAACTAAAAACTTTCTAATACTTCATTGTTTCATATTCTGTACCGCTTGAAAGGCGGGAGAAACTTCCACCATAAATTTCGTTCAGTGGTGGGAGTGGATACACTGTATGCACCTAAACAGTGAAAAGACCGAGTGTAACCGGGAGGAGGAGCCCTGGAGACTGCTCAGCGGCGACAGGCCGCTGACCTGAGCTTGGACCACAGCACTAGGTCGAGGTCGCAACTACAGACAAGGTACATTAAAAGTACTTGTGAAGAATCATGGAAGAGACCACCTTACAGCACTTTTATGGCCCTATCTAGATGTAAAGGCTAAAAGAAAAAGGAAAGGAAAGTTTAAAAACAAGTCAACGGGGGGAGACCCAACGTGGTAGACTAAAACAGAATTTACATCGCAGGTGCTCGGAGACGATTTGCTGAAAACCACAGATGTTCTGCAGTGGGAGGGGACTTACGCCTTGAACAACAAAATTAATCCGGCAGATGATGAATATGCCTCACACCAAATAGCTCAGTGCTTGAGAGTGAGAAGCCCCATTGCCGTGGCTGGTCCTCCTGGCCTGGTGCTCTCATCTCCACAAGGCGATCGTTATAGGGCATCCAAGCAGCCTGCAGAATCTAGCGAGCCCTGCAGAGGCTGGACTCCAGGGCAGGCACCCTATCTACAGCCCCTTCTCCAGTCAACTCTCCTGCAAAACCCAAGGAGTTCTGTGGCCTGGCGCTGTCCCCCGTGTGCTCACCAGGTGGCAAGGGACCCTGGCCCCTGAGAGAGCGAATAAGCCGGCGAGCACCTCTTCCACCCACTTGTGCCAGGCCTGCTGACCCCCTCAGAGCCCTGTGCCCGCTTGCGCCACAGCTTATGGGACAAGAGCCCCTCAGGCAGGCCCAGGGACAGTATCAGACCCGCAAGCTGGCAGGAAGGTGGGATTCCTGAGACTGGCTTCCCTGCACTTTGCCTACAAGGAAAGGGGGAAGTTGGTGGCATTGCTTCCAGCCTGAAGCCAGCTAAGGCAACAGGGGACCTGTGTGAACACTTCTGCTTTATGGCGTGCCCATCGTGTGGGAACTGGATTTATATTGTCACTCTCTTCTTGGAGTGTCTAGGCTGGGGCTCTCACCAGATACTTCTTCGGTCTTTAGCTCTTTCATTTTGTGTCGATTTAGATGGTCTCCGTGGCCTGTCCCTCATCTCAACGCTCTCATCGCTTAAATTCAAGCTTCCATACAAACACTATTTTCTTGTTTGTTTTTTTTCTCTCACAGATAAACATTACTTCTCAAGGTTTTGTCCCCCATGTTTCACTCTCTTTCACTCACTTCCACCTTTCCCATGTTAACCTGCCGTCCTCCCTATTCTATTCCTTTTCCTCTTCCTTGCCTTACCAAGTCCCTTGCCTACTCTTCATTTCACATGTATGTCAGCAGCATCCAACCATCTGGTAACTTTCCTCCGTCCAAAAGTGCATCTCTATTCTCATATCCGGCCCTGTCTCCCACAGCTTCTTCCTGAATCCCTCACCACTAACCCTTTGCTCCAAGAAAAAGACTTCCAACATCATCTGGCTTCCACATAATTTTCCTTATCTATTAGTGCTCCTCCTGCTCACGTACTGCCCTCACTCACCCGTTCTTCCATCTCTCCCTCTCCCTTTCCTTTCCACATCAGAGGCCGACTGCCAGGCTCAACAGGATGTAGGCCATAAAAAGTGTAATAAAGGGTAAAACATGCAAGGTTTGTGGCCCTATGCATGAAGAATGATTCGGTCTGGCAATGCCATCACGACGCAGTCGCAAGATCTAAACAAATTATAGTAAGAAGCTGAAGATGCAAACACTATTTCTGGACAAACAAAGCTAAAAACACACCAATTCTTAATACAATACAAACTAAACACAGAGAAACATGAGAAAACAAGGCAACATAGGGCCCCAAGGTCTCACAAGTCACCCAAGCCAGAGCCAGGGGCACCGAGGTAGAAAAAAGCATAAGGCAAGCAAAGGGGGTTTATGGACTGATTAATGAAAGGCAAAAAATCTGGCAAGTTTCAAGAGGCTGTAACCCAAAATTTCATGGAATTCTCAGGCAGAATCGCTGCTGTTGCCATGGAAGTAACAAATAAAATATTGGTAGAACTGACTCAGGTGTCTCAATATAAGAGTGCAATATTTACCAAAGATAGATGGTCACAAGATACCAGAAATAAAAGAATTATATAAGCTTTGTGAATTGTGAAAATGTCCTATATGAAGTAAAGGATTTGGAAATTAAGAACACAATATGCAAGGAAATCATAAATCTATAAGAAAATAAGAAAAATATCATCCAATAGCTATTAGGTGACACTAAGAAGACCAATTTAAGGTTAATTGGGGTTATAAAGCAGAAGGCAGTACCCATGATATAAAATATATTATGACAGAAATCATAATAGAAAAATTAACAGGACCTGCCAAATATCTCAGTGGATTCAACACCTGCTTAGACAGGCACAGGGGCCGGGAGTTTGATCCCTGGGCCTGCTATACCAGCCCCGCCCCCGGGGAGTGCTGAGATGGCAATTGAGACTGGGCATGGTGGCACGCACCTGTAATCCCAGCACTTGGGAGACTGAATACAGGAGAATCACTACAAGTCCTGTCTACACAGTGAGACCCTTGTAGACCCTTTACTAAATATGAAAAAAAAGAAGAAAATTAACAAGAAGAAAGACAAGTATACAGGTAAGTAAAGTGATTGCAGCACCCATCAACTATAAAGGAAAAAAGAAGCTAAGATAGACACTACATGTACAACAGAGGTGACAGAATGGTAAATGCTGTAAGAGAAAAGCTAAATGTCACAGATAAAAGCAAACTCCTTTAGGAATAGGACAGTCTTCTCAACTCAAACTTTAAAAAGCAAGAAACCGCATGGTAAAGGATTTTGGTCCTTAAAAGTAAACAAACTCCAACCCAGACTGACATATCCTATGAAATTTATTTCTAATTAGATGGATAAATGAGAACAGTCCATGAAAAGGAAAACTTTCAAAGATACATGAACACCAAATCAGCAGTCTAAAAAAAAAATATTCCCAGGACACATGTTGTGGTGGTTATCCTGCAATCCCAGCATTCCAGAAGCTGAGACAGGAGGGTTCTTGTAATTCCAGGATGAGCCTAAGCTACAAAGTCAGTTCAAGGCCTGCCTGAACTGCATAGTGAAGTGCTGTCTCAAAAAACAAAAACAAAACAAAATAGAAATAACTATTCCCAGAATTCACTCAACAGAGACAATGATGCCAGCAAAGTCAGAATTTCAGAGGGAGTGAATGTATGAAGCAAGGCAAATAAATATTAAATATACAAGAAAAGGAAAAATAAACGCTGAGCAAACATGCAAAAAGGCAGAAATTAACACCTTTCAGTAATAGCCTCAGTGTTAATTCCCTTAATTCTACTATTAAAAGACACAGATTGGCACAGTGCATCAAAAAATAGAATTGATCATTCTATTTCATTCAGGAAACTCATCCAAGGGCCAACCAAATAGCTCGGGGGATAAAGCACCTGCAAGCAGGTGCAGGAGCCTGGGGTTCCATCCCTGGGCCTGCCATGCTGGTCCCACCCCCGGGGCGAGATGAGATACAATTGAGATTGGGCGTGGTTTCACATGCTGTTAGGAGGCTGTTAGGTAATCCCAGCTGTTAGGAGGCTGTACACAGGCAGATCACTATGAGTCCGATCTAGTAGTGAGACCCAGAACGCCCTGTAGACCATTCCCTAAAACAATAAAAAAATTTAAAAAAGAAACTCATCCAATAAAAAAATAGATATTCACAAACTAAAAAGCACGACAAACAGTACTTCAAGCACTACCTTAAAGAAGTCAAGGATAGCAATTTTGCTATCAAATAAAGTATACTTCATGCTAAATATGACCAAAAGAGACACACAAGGTCATGATGGATTGGTTCAGGGAATAACCAAGCAGGCAAAGGTGGCACTTGTCAATACACATGCACTGAGTACTAAAGTGCCTATCTTCTTAAAACCAAATGTCAGGTCATCAAGGTCGAGTAACTACACATACCACCATAGTAGGTGACTTCAATATTCCATTTTCACAAAAAGACAAATAAACTAAACTAAAAGCCAACAAAAAAGAAATTGCAGAATTGAATCACGTTTTTTAACCATCGAACCTCACAGATACCTACAGGGTTCTGCCTTGATATATATATATTATTCTCAGCAGCACCAGAAAATTTTTCCAACAAAGGTTATATACCAGTCCATGAAGCTTACTTAAATAATACAAAAGAACCAAAGTTACCCCAGAGTTGCTATCAGATTGTAGTCCTTGTGCATTGAAACTAGAAATCAATGATAAAAAGTAAAGAAAATCTAGCACACCTGAAAACATATGTCCCACTCCCAAACACCAAACAGGTCATAGAATAAATCAAGGAAGACATTATCTAATTTCATGAAACAAATCAACAATGCTAGTGTAACACACCAGATCCTATGAGACAAAAAAGAAACAGACCCAAGAAAGAATCTTACGGCAAACAAAGATTACTTTAAAAAACAGTGAGGTAAGATACAAGGCTTAGTGATAAATCTCAAGATACTTAAGGAATAAACAACAATCTATATTCAAACCATGGGGCTGGGGAGATAGCTCAGTGAACTAAACACCTGCTTAGAGAATTACAGGGACCCAGGTTCGATCCCCGACACCACTTGTTTTGCTGCTCCCACCCCTGGAGCACTGAGTTGGCCACTGAGAATGGGTGTGGTGGCTCCTACCTGTAATCCCAGAGCTGGGGAGGCTGAGACAGAAGGGTCACTACAAGTCCAAGCTGCTTAGTGAGACCTTGTACCAAATAAATAAATAATATTTTTAAAAAAGAAAACTCAGACCAAATTAGAGAAATCATCATGTGCAGAGTGGAAATTAATGAAATGCAGACTTAAAAAAAAAAAAAAAGCAAAGAATCAAGGAGTTAAAGAGTAGTTTCTTTGAAAGACTAAGCAAAAGTATATACCCTTAGCCAATCATACCAAAGGGAAGAGAAAACAGACTCACATTAATGCAATTATAATTGAAAAAGTTGAAATATCAATGGACACCAATGAAATTCAGAATATAGTGGCCACTATGAAAAACTGTTATTTCATGTTACAAAATCTTTTATAAAAGATCAACAGATTTATAAGCTCCTACACATTATCAAAATTAAATCAAGATGACATAAGAATTCTGAAAAGCCCAATTATAGGCAATAAAATTGACACAGCAATAGAAAGCCTAACTATTAGATGATGTCCGGGACTTCAGGGACTCCCTGCTAAATTTTCCCAGACCCACAGGAAGGGGTAGGTAGCATGGGTAATCCCCAGAAAAGGGCAGAGCTCTTCGAAACTCATTTCTGGAAGGTCGCATCACGCTGGTCCCAAAAGTAGACAAAAATAAACAATCAATAAAAGAAAATATTGGCCTATCTTCTTCTTATTTATTTATTTATTTATTTGTGGTGCTGGGGATTGAACTCAGGTCCCTGCGCTTGCCAGGCAAGTGCTTATTCTGCTGAGCTATGTCCCCGGCCTTTTCTTAATGAATATAGATACAAAATCCCTAATAAGATACTATCGAATAGTATAAAACAATTCACTGAAAATAGCAGTTGTCATGCCCACACAGGGTGCATCTCCGAGAGGCAAGATTACATCTCAAGACTGCAAAAAGATGGTTCAAAATATGCAAATAAAAGGGGCTTGGGAGCTAGAGCAGTCGCGTAAGCACCTTCCTGGCAAGCACAAGGTCTGAGATCAATGCCTGGTACCAAAAATAAATAAATAAATAAATAAATAAATAAATAAATAAATAAAAACTACCCGTTAGTAAGTGTGATATGCCGCAGAAACAGAAACGAGACAAAAACTCCCTTGATCATGCCAATAGATTCAGCAATCAGTGAATGAAATCCTACTGCAATGCATGCTATTCTTTTCCTGACAGTAGGACCAAAAGGGAAAATAATCAGCCTTGAAACTGAGACATCAAAACTGCCAGTTCAGGGATGTGATACAGTGGCACAGCGCTCGCGTGGAAAGCACAAGGCTTGAGTCAATTCCCAGTACAGAAAAAAAAAAAAGCTAGTTCCGGTCCGTCTGCCTATCTTTGCCTTACCTGCCAAATCTTCCACACAACGCTGGCCATGATCACTATGATAACCAGGTAGGACTTATTCTCCAACTAGGTCTTATTTTGGGAGAAACACAGTCAAAGCCCTAAAGAAAATAGGTGTAGCACACCTTAACCGAATCCAATAAAAGTCGCTTATGACAAACCAGCAACTGACATCATATTAAATGGGGAAAACCAAAATCTCCCTCTGAAATCAGGAATGAGAAAAGGACACACATTATCACTACTCCAATGATATAATACTTGAACCATTAACCAAAGCAATCAAGGAACAGAATAAAGTACAAG
>NW_004524660.1:5401910-5409925 GCF_000260255.1 Octodon degus | reverse complement strand
ATAAATTCCGGTACAAACAAAATTAAACTAGAGCAAATGGAGAGATATCCCATGTTTCCAGACAGGGAAAATTAATATCGTTCAATGGCCTTTATTCTAAAACTACTACGCTGTATAGGTTTAATGCAGTCCTACAGCACTCCTCATAGAACTAAAATAAAGAACCCTAAAATTTATACAGAACAGAAAAAAAAATAATAATAAAGGCCCTCCAGGGCAACAAGACCAAAGCAGGAGGTGTCCCAAGACCTGACTCCAAGGTATCGAACACAGCTAGAGTGAATAGGCATGATGCCAGTACAAAACAGGTGCTCAGGGTAGAGAGCCTCTTTGGCAGACACACTAGGAAAGCTGCCTGTGCCTACGCACAAGACCGAAACTGGTTCTGCCTCTCATGCTGGATCAAACTGAAATAAAAATGGATCAGTTATCTAAATATTAAAACAGAAAAATAACCTGTGGAAGATGTAATAGGAATCACTCTTGAAGTCACTGGCGTAGGCAGAGACATTCTGAACAACAGAACACGAATTAAGGCAAAAGGCAACAAATGAGATTACATGAAGTTAAAAAGCCTCTGAGCCGCAAGGGAGGCGACCAGCAGAATGCAGAGAGAGCCTGCAGGGCCGGAAAGTTTTCCACCTGCCAGCTTTCAGACCTAAGACTAATGTCCGTCCAGAACATAGATTTCATAGAACTAGCAAAATTAGACCGCTCCTCAAAATAAAAAAAAAGAATTCATTCAAAAACAGGCAACTGAAATGAATAAACACTTCCCATTGCTTATTAAGTGGTCAATAAACATGAAAAGTATTAATATTTCTGGCCATTACTGACATGAAAATACAACAAACTAAAATTTCATCCTACACCAGAAAGAACAGCACTCATCTAGAAATCAAATGCAGTGGACTCATAGATTTCATGGGATTGTAGGGATTTTTTTTGTTGTTGTCTGTTTGTTTTTGTTTTTTGTTTTTTGTTTTTGTCTTATCAGGCTTGGCCTTGAGCTTGCTTTGTAGTGCAGGCTGGTCTCAGACTTGCAGGATCCTCCTGGCTCAGCCTCTCAGTGCTGTGATTATGGGCTTGAGCCACTACACCTGACGTGGGATTCTGTTTTCAGAGCCCCTGAGAATTGTGCAAAACCACAAATTTCAGATCTGGCAGTAAATCTTTAAAGGGTGTGGTGCATTTTGGTGGCACTTTGGGGCTTTAAGAAGGACAAAACTAAGGGCACCTGAGATAGCTGCCTGTCACGTACAGAAATGCTGCTGCTTGTGCTGAGCAGGTTACAGGGTGGCAGCTGGTCAGCAGAAGGAGAACCAAATAGGGCTCTCAGGCTGGCTCCTTGCAAACCTTCCACCAAAAAAAGTTTGTGGAGGATACCTGTGGTTTCTGCAAATATGATTAGTTAAGCTCTAAAGAAAAATCCACAAAGGACCATGGCCACGTTTGGCAGGGTTCTGCTGTCCAACAAATGCTGGGGCGACTATGTTGCAGAAGGAACCCAGTGTAACTTCATTCCACCACTGTGGAAATCAAGGTGGAGATTTCTTAGAAGACTAAAAACTGGAATTACATTTGGCCCAGCTATCGACCTTCTAGGCATCTTTGCAAAAGCATTCCAAGTACGTATTACCTATATACCAAGGTTTATGGCATCACAACTCACAGTACAAAATACTAAAAGCAGCTTGCATTTTCAATAGATGGATGGATACCTCAGTGGCATAAGCGCCTGCCTGGCAAGCTCAAGGTCCTGAGTTTGATCCCTGACACCCACCCCACCACCCAAACAGTCAGATGAATGGATAAAAAAACAACAACATGGCATTGGTATGTAACAGAACAGCTACAAATAGCTCAGCTATAAAGAAGAGTACATTTAAGATGTTTAAATGAAAACGTACCTTTAAAACATAATATTAAGCAAAATAATTCATATATATGAGACAAATACAATGTGGTTTTTGTCTTTTGAGTAATCCAAAGTATAAATGAAAAGGAAAATAAAAGATTAAAGGAAAAAGTGAGAGACTTCTTTTGCAAAAGGGAAGCTTACTGGGAATCAGGTGGGGTTGACTGGGGGACCGAGAAACTCGAGAGGCATCATGTTCGTGTATCAGCTGTTGTCAGTGACTTGCATTTGTAAATGGTTCCAACAAGCACTACACATGACAGAATGAAAAGATAGAAACTGGATCTTCAGAGAGGAGAGGAAGGGTGTGAAGAGGATGGGAAATGAAACCAAATGTACAGAGACAGTCAATGTGTGCAGCCGCTGCCTGACATAAGGTAGACATCATGTATGGCAGCGTGCACTAGTCAACAAGAAATCAAGGACTATGTGGAGGACTATGCCAAAGAGGAGAATTGTTGAGCCATAACTTGAAACAGTAGCCCCCACAAACAAATCATGAACAGGTAAAATGGAAAAATTATCGAAAATCTAAAGAAAAAAGAAAACAACAAATACAAGGCAAAATGGTGGATTAAATTTGATAGAATAAATAACTAGGCCTATGAGAAAAGACTGAATAAAATATGCACAATGATGAAGAAGTAACAGCCAATTCAGAATTGTCAGTACATACTTAAGGAAAAACTTAGAATTTGCTAAACAAAAGAGCATACTAAAGAAAATTCCAAGGGACACTCTTCTATTGGATGAATGTCAAAAGGAATTTTTCAAATAAAAATCCAAATGTCAATAACAAAGACTTGTTGGTAAATCTAAGTGACAAATAATGTATGATGAGGTTGCCAATAGTAAATTCTGAATGATTTCATACTCCAACTTCAGAAATGGAAAGAAGTGTTCAATATCCTTTGCATAATATGAGAAGAAAAATCCTCAATAACTGTCAAAACTTTTAAAGTAATCACAAAGTGAAGAACCTTAGACTTTTGAATACCAAGAAACAGGGCTGGGGAAATACCTCAGCAGCATAAGCACCTGCCTGGCAAGCTCAGGGTACTGAGTTTAATTCCCAGTACCACAAAAAAAAAAAAAAAAAAAATTCTAGTGCATAACAAGAAACATGGGCAAGATGACAGACTATACTCCACAATATTACAACTGCTTTAAGTAATTTTCTAAGTGTAGCTTGGATCACAATCCCAAGACCAAGCATATGTCGTTTGCCAAAGACATGTCTAAAACACAAAGATACAAATTTTGAAGGTGAAAGAATCAAATGAAATCAAATTAAAGAATGTATTTCCCCAGTACTACTATTCATATGAGAAATAAGGCAGTTTTGAAACAAAAATTGAAGAAAGTCATGAAGTCCCATAACACACATTATGGCATTCCATGCTAGTGTCTATCAGAATAATATCTAAGTTCTGACAGAAAACATAAACTAAGAATTTTTTTAATCAGCTGCTGGGTCAATTAAGTAGTTAGAGTTCGGCTTTTCCCTTTAAACACTAAAGTCTTTAGGAAGATGATTTTCTTACTGTTTATCATGTGCTTTATCATATTACCACATTAATAATTTTTATACATTTCTGGATTGACTGTCAACTTACTGGGGCACAAATGCAATGAGAACTGAGAAAATATTACTCCTTCTGCAGTGTCCCTGGCACTGAAAGGACACAAGAAGCACTAAGATGCACACACATGGGATGAGAGAAAGTGGGTATGGTGTCTCTCAATTGAGGGGGGCAAATTACAACTAAGAGAAAAAATATAGGATAGAACAAGACAAGACAGTGGATGGAGCCTTTGCAAACTGGAAGGGATCCAGGGTGCCAGGGGTGAGGGGTGAGGGGAAGGAGCTGGGGAGAAGCCTAGAGTGAAGACGACCATGGTCAACACCCTAGTGGGCTTGATGAATGTGGACATGGGGGCCAAGAACAGGAAACAGGCTAGTGATATCAACAGGAATGGAAGGTAAAAGGGGAACTAGAGGAAGATGAAGGGCAGGGAGAGAGAGAACTTGAAGAAACAAGCTCTATTATGTCCAAGTAATGACTCCCAAGATGATTGTAAAAACGAATGCATTGCAAACATTTACTAATAAAATCAAACAAAAAATTAGCAAAAGAAAATTTAAGTCAATACAATATCAATTTCCACTAAAAGAAACCAGGACTTTTCAGAGAAATGGATAGTTTAAGTGCTAGGTCAGGAGAATTATAAGATACAGACATCCTGGAATATTATTTTTTTGCTCCAGAAAGTAAGAAAGTACTAAGAAAAATATGAGTATGTTCAGAGGACATGGAAATGAATTTAAAAGAGGTTCTCTGGGTAAACCTAGAATGATATTAGCATCAAAATACATAACATTAAAATGGAGGAAAGTAATTGATTAGAGAGCCAGTGTCCATAATGACTTTAATGAGTTTATAACTTAGTGTATGGTATCCACAATGCCTTAAGCTCCTTGTCACAAGATATTTAATGTCCAAAGGAAATAATAAAGTCTTCTGTCAAGAATCCTGGAAGTAAACACCTTAATAAATCAATTAAAGAAAATCACAAGTAATGAAACAAAATAAATTCATGTGAGATCTGAAAGGTAATACACAAGAAAAAGTATATAAAATCAGTTATGCCATGTACCTACCAAAGATTCTCAAGCCAATTCCATGTAAACAAAAGATACATATTGAGGAGAATTCTACAAAAGAAATTTAATCTTCACAGCTACCTGTACTTTGGCAAATGAAATTCAGTCAAATACTTACCATCCTTTCCAAATAAAAGACTAAATAGACATCCAACTAAGGCAAAGCGTATTTCTCCACTAGTGAAACTTGAACGCCCTGTTAGCATTAGACTGCAACAACGTGCCCAGTTTTGAGAAGTTTTACATTGGTTACATAGGAGATGTCTTTATGGGAACATACACACAAGTACTTGGGACATCAGATTGTCAATTTACTCTTATGTAATTTGGGAAATAGTTGAATTCTTTGTAAGTTTTTGAGAAGCTGTGACTGTTTCTGGCTTTTGTTTTATTTTATTTTTGTAGTTCAGTTTTTATGAGTACGTTTTTGCCATACATATTGAACACATTCACCCTTGCAATTGTAACCTGTCCATAAGATTTCTTAATTCTTCTTTTTTCCCATTCCTTCCCCTCCCTTCATGTGAAATATAAAGATGAATGAGTAAGGATGATATGAATGACTGAGTTATCAGCAAATTGTTAAGTGTATATTAAGTGGTTCCCTCATGGTACAGTACCTATGGTAAAGTTAGCATATCAGCAAAGCTACAGACAAAACTGAAATAGCACATGTTAAGTACCAATACACTTGAAGCTGTTTCTCTGTAGTGTTCATTTTAAAGACAGACTGAAAAATTCAGTGAATAAGGCATTTTTTTTTCACAAAATTGAGAAATCTACACCTAAACATATCTCAGGTTCCTAAATATTTTGAATTCAATTGTCTACCATGGTTTCAGAAAAACAATAAACATGCTTGAAATCAACTCCACAGACAAAGTGCTCTTCAGTTGTTCTATTAACATGAAAAATGGCAGACAAAATAATGTCATATGGCAATCACAGAACAGAAAGACAATATCAGCTCCCTGTGGTCCATCTCCTTTCCAGTGGCAGAAAACAGATCAAAGCACCTTCTTTCCTGAAAAAGAGTTCTATAGAGACTCAGTGGATCATGCTCCATTCCTTTTACCAAACAAACCCATCCAAAAAGTAATAAATTGAGCCATTGGGAAAAGCTAGTGAGAGTGGACAAGAAGAGATAGGTGAAATAATATGGTGGTCCTTCTGCTCACAAGATAAAGGTAAGAAGATGTAGCTCTCTTCCCTAAGGAAACAGTCAAAGATATGCATAATACAACCGAATATTATATATAAACAAGATTTCATGCATAGACATGCATTTGTTTGTGGTCATCCCTGCACATACAACTCGAGACAAATGGATTTAATAAATACCTAGAGTGTTCCACCTAGTGACACAATACACATGCTTCCCTGCAGATTCCCTGGGACTTTCTCCAAAATAGACCACACACCTCCCAATAAAGCATGTCTAGATAAATACAAAATAACTCAAAAGCCTCATGAATATTATCATATTATAGTGCAATAAAACTAGAAATCAATGGCAAAAGCAAACACATAGATTATACAAACACATGGAAACTGTATAATACTCTCCTGAATAATCAGTGGGTGACAGATGAAATTAAACCAGAAATTAGACAGTTTTTGTAATCAGGCAGTAAAGCCAGTAGAACATACCAGAACCTATGGGATTCAGTGAAAGTGTTTCTAAAAAAGAAGTTCATAGCATGTGTTGTTATGGTTTGTGTCTAGCTCTCCCCCAAAGCCTCAGGTAAGTCTTGGGGAAGACAGGGCTCAAGGAGCAGAGTGGCTAGGGGGCGGGGCCAGAGGTCAGGGCGGGGCCAGAGAAATATGAACCACTGAACCAGCAGCCTGTGATGTCCCCCAGCCTGCGGTCTCTCGCAGGTGTGGAGAGGATCATCCTGGACACGGCGACACCCCACTCTCCTCCAGACCCTGCAGAGCCGGACAGCAGTTTCTGCGATTGAGGTCAACTTGCCAGATAGATGTTTGGAGAAGACAGAGGCACTTACCCTCTCTCCTGAGCAAATAAGGCTCCGAGGTCTTGCTACGTTATTTAGTTTTAAACTGTGAAACCTCCAGTAATTGTGAACTAAACAAACCTTTCCTTCCCTTCCCTCAATTTGAGTGTCGGGTATTTGTTGCAGCAACGAGAGAAGAGTAACTAAGACAGCAGTGAATTCCTACATCAGGAAAACAGGCGCTCCACTAAAGAACCTCATGATGCAGCTCAACACCACAGAGAAACACTAACAGTCCAAACCCAAGGCTAACACAAGGGAAAAAATTGTAAATATCAGGGCAGAAATTAATGGAAATAAGGCTAAAAAATACAAAGTATCAGTGAATTGAAAAAATGTTTCTTTGAAAGATTAAACAAAATAGGCAACTCCTTAGCTAGTCTTTCCAAAATCAAACAAAAGGACCCAAATCCATGCATTAGAAATGAAAGAGATGAAATTACAAAGGATTTTGTTGAAATCTAGATTATCACTACTTTGAGAAACTGTACTCTGATAAAATGGAAATTTCAGAGAAAATGGATAAATTACTAGATACATATGAACTACCCAAGCCAAACCAAAAAGATATAAAGATCCTGACTAAGCCAATATCAGTCAGTGAAATTGAAGAAGAAATAAAAATAGCACCAACTACAAAGATCCAGGTCCTAATGTATTCACTACCAAATTCTACAAAGCTTTAGACATCTGAAGATAGTACGCTTCAAAGTCTTTCATGAAATCAGAAGAGAGCAGGTACTACCGAAGTCATTCCTGGAAGCAAGTAGACCCAACCAGAAGGCAACTAATTTTAATCTTCAAATGTGAAAACTAAAGGAGTGGTCCTAGCCATTGCACATGGAAATTGAAGCAATTAATGAAGAATTGGTGCTACTTCATCACTAAGAATACAGGAAAGAACATCTAAAATTGTCATCAAATTGCAAATAGATTCACTAAGTTAATGAAGAAAAACGTGGAAGTAACAATAGTAGAAATGTCTCTTGGGCTGGCCAAGCAGCACAGCGGATTAAAATGCCTGAAAGCAGGCACAGGGGCTGGGGGTTTGATCCCAGGGCCTGCTGTGCCAACCCTTCCCCAGTGGTGCACTGAGACTGCAATTGAAATTGGGCATGGTGGCGCGCACCTGTAATCCCAGCTCTTGGGAGGCTGTACACAGGTGGATTGCCAGAAGTCTGATCTAACAGTGAGCCTCTGAACACCCTGTAGAACCTTCCCTAAAATACACACACACACACACACACACACACACACACACATATATGAAAATCTCTTATCAAACAACCATACACATGTAAATTATTTACAACATTTACATTTTAGCTTCACCAAAATTTATTGTCTATTATTTAAATTAAAATATATTTGAAAAATGAGAAGACAGATTAAGATGGATGTGAATAAGAAGTCAGTA
>NW_004524660.1:5400096-5401704 GCF_000260255.1 Octodon degus | reverse complement strand
ACTTACCCCAATTGTCACATGACTAGGAAGTGACAGAACTGGAGTAGGATCCTGGTCATAATTTTCACTAAGCAGCAAACTTTTCCAGTCTAGAGTTATGAAGTTCACAAATACCACTGTAAATAAGAAAAATAGCTTGAGCCCTAAGGGTAAGAGAAGTGACTGCTGCACACAATATTAAGGTCCCTATTTCAGAAGGGCAGACAGTAAAGCCTACCATATAATAAGCCACAGTAAAGTGCAGTAGTTAAATACACTTTAGAACAAAGAAAGAGAACAAACACTGGAGAAAATTAAATGATGTATAAAACAAACTTAATAATGTCCAAGAATATGCCACACAGTGCAAGAAAAGCAAGATGACTTGACAGATTATAAATAACAGTACAAATTCCAACCACTAAAGTTTTAATTTTACAGACATTTGGATATTTACATTTTCCTTTTCACCAACATTTGTAATATCTTTTTAATCAATTTTAAAATTTCATCCAAAATGTCTATTTTGTTGGTGATAACTTTTTCATGAATCGTAACACCATTCTTTTAATATCTGTAGAATTTATAAAAACAAACACTGATTTCCAATTTTGGTAATATATAATGTTTCCCCTTTGTCATTGATAGATACTCAGGGATTTATAAATTTTCACTGTTTCATTGTACAATAATAGCTTGAAATATTTCCTCCATTTTGATTTGAATTTAAGAGTTAATAATTTTGAAAGATTTGCTGGCAAATAAATAACCAATAATACAGTCAACATGAATTGTTCAGTTTATTAAGATGTGCGGCTACCTACCCTCATGAAACCACTCAAGCATGATCATTACCGGCTCCCTCTCACACTGAGCTTTCACCGTAACGGCCCTCTCTTCTGCTTCCTGTTCACACCTTTGTAATTTCTGAGAAATACTATTGTGCTATTGGAAGCTGTAAATTAGTCTGCAAATTCTAAGTAGACTTACTAGTTTCAGGAGAATATTAGCAGATTATTTTGGGGTTTCCAATATGACATCCTACTGTAAGCAGACACAGTGCTATTTTTTCTTTTCTCACCTTAGTTCTTTCACTTCTTTTCCTCCTAACTTTCTGCTAGCTAGATCTTCCAGCATGATGCTGAGTAGAGCTGGGAGGGTGTATGTTCTTGGCTTTCTATTAATAAATGCAGAAGTCTACGTTAGCGGGTTTACTCGTTCTGTGCTGTAAGGCTGCTACTTTCTGCTTGGTCTTGGGACTTTTCTGTGATGACATCCTACCTTTGATCCTTAGCAGGCTACCTGATGTTGTTTTCCTGTTCACTTTCATGATTTCTCTGTCAGCGATTTTGAGCAATTTTATTTTGCTATGCACATTTTGGTCTAGTTGTGGGTTTGTGTGTACTTGTGCTTCTTGGACGTGTGGGTTTGTGTCGTCCTTCATACTGGACAACGTACAGCCATTGCTTATTCAATAGTCATTGTTTTTTTTTCTTTTCAAAGTTTTATTGATAAGCATATAGCAATGAGACAGTTTCAAATCAAATCGAGAGTACAGTTTCAACAAATAATACACTGCATATATTCTTCTCAGTGGTTAATTGCTGTACAAGATGCAGACTTGTGATC
>NW_004524660.1:5357181-5393650 GCF_000260255.1 Octodon degus | reverse complement strand
TCATTTTGTGTAGCACTGTCTTCTGCCCTTTGTTGTAGATCTTTGCTGTAGTTATAACCTTCACACGTACTGAAGTTCAGGTGGAGCTCTACAGCGTTTGGACTCATCCAGCTGCGTCTGGCTTAGGTCCTGCTGCTGTGCTCAGCTCCTTCCCGCTGCGGACCTGGGCTAGGACTGGGTCTGGGCGTTCCCGGAACTTGGCAGAAATTCCTACTCAGTGGGAGGGGTGGGGGAAGTGCAGCAGAGTGGTGGGGGGCGGCCCGAGGGGGCGGGAGAGGGTCCGGCCCATGCTGCACCTGGGCTTTGACTGGGCCCGCCGGCACAGGGTAGCAGGAAGCTCTCCACACCATCACCGGACCTGGGCTAGGACTGGGTCAATAGTCATTGTTTTTTAATCCCACCACTTACTGAAAGTTTGGTAACACTCTTTGCTTCCATATTGTTTCTTTTTGTGTTTTATTGGAATAGGTTTATTATCATAACAACAATAAAGGTTCTTCTTTTCCATATTATCTAATCTTCTCTTAATCCAGTATAGTATTTTGCATCATGCAGTTTGGTATTAATCTCTAGAAAATGTATACATATTTTGTCTGTTTATATACATCTATGCCATATATATGTTTGCAGAGCATTTTATGGATAGCAACCCTTTGTCAGGTGGGCACTTGAAAATATTTTTATCCATTCTGTAATTTATTTCTTCACTGTCAGTTGTTCTGCTGTTGTGCAGAAGATTGTTACTTTGATGTAATCCAATTTGATATTTTTTTTTTCTGTATTTAGTACAGGGTCTAGAGGGTCTCTATAGATGGGACTCATCATGATTCTCCTGTGTTCAGCCTCCCAAGTGCTGGGGTTACAGGCATGCACCACCACACCCAGTCTCAATGGATATCACTTGTGCCCTGGGGGCAGGGACAGCACAGCAGGCTGGGTATTGAACCCTGGCCACTGAGTTCTGCCTAAGTGCCGCTTTAGTGCACTGTGCTATCAGGCCGGCCCTCTCCTCTGTGTTCTTGATTACTTTCGGTTTCAGATCTCATACTTAAATAGCTCTTTAATCAAGGCAGGGTTGATTTTTGTAACAGGTGAGAAATACGTCTTACTTTATTCTTTCGTATCTGGATATACAATTTCCCCACAGCCATTCACTGAAGTACTGTCCTTTTAAAAAATAGATTCTATTGGTACATTTTGGGTATATGTAATGATCACACTCATGACAGAGAATTTGCTCTTACACATGGTATAATTCGCTTTCTCCCCATTCCCCTGCCCTCCAGCCAACCCATCCTCCACCCACCACCTTTGTTTCTGTGTTTTTCTCCTTCTCTCTTTTTTTTTGTTTTGCTTTCTCTTCTTCCTGTCACTTCTCCTCTTCTCTCTCGTTCCTTTCCTAGGCTGTCTCTTACCACGTACCATTTGCACCTTTGTTTTTGTTTGTTTGATTCATTTAATGTATGTGGGATAGGCTCTACAGGGCCGCACTACATAGATCGGACTCCTAGTGATCCTCCTGTTTTCAGCCTCCTAAGCGCTGGGATTACAGGCGTGCACCACCACGCCCAGGCTCAATGATTGTCTCAGCACACCCTGCGGGCAGCCAGCATGACCTGCTGGGAATCGTACCCGGCCTCCGCACGCGCTGCCTAAGCAGGGGCTTTCAGGCCCTGAACTATCTGGCCGGCCCTCCCTTTGCAACTTTGCTAAAGGCAGGAGGCAGTGAATATGCGGATTTGCTTCCCTGCCACACCCGTGCTGTTCCGCAGCTGTGTGAACTCGTATTTATTCCGTTGCCGTGTGGTGCTTTTGATTTCGCCAATTTTGTAGTTGTTCAATTTTCAAGGTTATTTTCAAACTCATTATTTCTTTCTGCTCCTGGTCTTATTTTATTTGTATCACATTTTTAATTTTGCTGAATGTATTTTTTAACTCAAGAATTTCTCTTTATTTTTAGTGTTTACACCCCTCTATTAATTTTGCTTAACAGAGCACTGGATTCCTTATTTTCCTTAAAATCTTTGTGCTTCCTTGAAACAGCCATCTTAAGTTCTCGAGTGCTCTCCCAAACTGACTACTGTGCTCAGTATTTGCCACCTTGTTTTGACATTTTTCTGATGTTACATTTTCCTGAAAAATCAGGATGTTTATTGGAATATGGTATCATCTGGGTATTGAAAAATTAAGTATTACTTTAGACTTCCTAATCTGGCTCTGTCCAGGTTTGGCTTTCCATAAATTCTAATCAGGTGATCATCTTCTCTGAACCTACTCTGTAGATAATTCCACTATTTCAGCACTGGATGGTGCCCAGGTGCAAGCTTACCAGGAATCTGCTGCTAATGTGTTGTCACTCTTTCAGCACTAGAGGGCAATCCAAGCCCAGATTTATCCCAAAGCTATAAATCCTGCTCAAAATGAACCAAAAGCACTGTATTTCCAAGAAGTAATTGATCCTCCCAGATGTTTTTCAGGGGCTAAGATAGGGCCAGAAGACTTTTGGAGTCCTTGGTCTATGGGAAGGCATGCACTTGGGATGCTCCTGGCTCTGGTCAGAATCACACTGGATGGAGCAAGCCTAGGCTCATATGATGATTCTCTATGATTCTCATATCAATCTCATTAGGTATGTCACATGCAGGACAACAGATTGACGAGACCAGCAAACCAATGGGATAGGACAAAGGTGTGCACTGCTGTGGCTTGCCAAGTTCTGATGTGTACTCTTGGATCAAAAGAATGCGTCAAATCTCTGGTGACGGCACTTAGATTGGAAGTTTGACACACCGAAGCCATACCTTCCTCTATCAAAGGTAGAGCACTCTAGTCTTGTCGGTGGAGACTGACCCAGAATCAATTGTGACACAGGTTGAGAAGTCGGTGGCAGCTGGCTCATGAACCACTAAGGGCAATAGCGGAGTCCTTCCTGAGCTGGCACCCTAGTCCCACAGGTGCCCCAGGCTGATTCAAAGGCTGAAGATGCTACAGGCCAAAACTCCAGGTCCTCATGCTAACACAGAACCTAGGGCTTGGGTTGTAGTCAGGCTTTACAATGAAATTTTAATACAGAGCTCACAAGTTTTAGGATAATTTTATATTAACCCCAAGAGCCAAATGCAAAACAATGCAGGCGATCTGTCCACACACTAGAGACCCAAAACCCCAGCTGAGGAGCCAGAGCCCATAGCAATGTCCTCTATGGAGCTAGCTGGAGGCCTAGAGCCCATGACAACGTCCCATGTAAGTCTGTATCAGGGATCTGCCCTGGGAAGGCCCAAAGGTCTGTGGTGGAAGCTAGAAAGTTTGCACCTGTGGGCGGAAGGATCTGTGCCGGCAGGCTGAGGGATCTGCACTGGAGCCAGGAAGCAACGCTCAAGGTAAGAGCTAGAGCTCACACAAGGAAAACCACAGCTATCCTCAGGGACGGCAAGGACCTGAGCTCCTCTGGTGATGAGAACAGCTGAGCTGATATCAGGAAGGCCGAGTGACGAGCTCCTCCAGGAGAACCAATGGCGCACAATCTTGCCTGCCTCCCAGTTCTCTTTTTCATGGTGTTGGCAACAATCCTTGGGTGGGCCTCCCACACCCAGCACTACAGTGGTCTAGCTCAGCGGGGTTTTGCAAGTCGACCAGGAGTTAGTCTGGCTAGGGATGGTGTAAGTCACTACCTAGCTTCTCCAACCTATGTGCAGGGCTGGATTCTTCCCACTGAGCCTGCACAGGTGGCAGTCCTAGCCCTGAGCCCCACAGTGGAGTCCTGCAACTGCTTCATGCCCTGCTGCCAAGGTGCTGAGTCTTGTTCCCTTCTGTTATCTGGGGTTAAAGCAGAGGTGGCAGACACGATTTCTTTACCATTGAGTTGCCACAGATCTAGGGATTTGGCCTGCAGACTTGGGTTGACTATGAGATTCTCCTCTACCCCAGTCATCTCTGGTGAGTCAGGAATAGGTTCTCCAAAGTCTGAATATAACATCTTCTCCCACCTTCACCGGGAGGCATTTCTCATTATTCTAGACCACTGGGACCTTTGATGGGGGTAATACTGATGGGGTAACACTTATTGCCTTCTCTAGGGAATCTTTCCATTTATTTATATTAAAAGTTGTCGCCTTTGTCACTGGTGTTTCCTGAGCTCTCCTGAAACCAGTACGGTGTGAGGGTACCTATTCAGTGTCTCTACCTGAGGTAAGGCGTTGCCCACCAGATCAGACTTGGCTCCTTCACTCTACTTCTCCTTTATTTTTATTGACATATATTTTAAGGATCAATGGATCTCTCTGTTGAACCAATTTTCATCATAAAAGTCTCTCTTTTTTGTAGAAAAACTTTCATTTTATTATCAATACACACTCCTTGGGTAGGAATTTGCATTGGGCCCAAAGTGAATGGCTTATCTAAATTTCACATTTGCATACTTACCTATGACATCTACAGGCCCAGGGACCAGAGTCTCCCCTGACTTCACAGGCCTCACTTTTGGGTTGCTATGAATGTAAAGGCGGGGCTCAGCTGGGATCAGGAACGCCGCTCCTACACATGCCCTCTCCCTGTGGCAGAGGCTTCTCACGGTGGGGCGGGTGGATTCCAAGCACAACGTGTAAATGGGGAGGTTCCAAAGACAGCTAAACAGAGGCTGCATGAAATTTTCTAATCTAGACCTCCAGACTCAGACAGAATTGGTTATCTCTTGCCTTCTTGGCGGAAGTGGTACAAAGGCTGCCCTGATTCAAGAAGAGGGGAACTGAATTGCGATTCTCAATGAGAGGTGGGATTTGTCAAAGAAGGTGCTCAATGACAGATGAGGCTGTGGTGCCTGCGAGCAAGCGTGCTCGGGTGGGCATGTCAGAGGGAAATTTTAGTTATTTGAAAAAGAAAGAAAGAAAGAAAGAAAGAAAGAAAGAAAGAAAGAAAGAAAGAAAGAAAGGAAGGAAGGAAGGAAGGAAGGAAGGAAGAAAGAAAGAAAGAAAGAAAGAAAGAAAGAAAGAAAGAAAGAAAGAAAGAAAGAAAGAGACAGAAATGAGTGTAAAATTGTAAAATATAGGGAGATAGTGAAAAAAGTAGCAGGATCCCAGTCATTAAATAAAAATCCACAAATAAAACTAAAACATGAGACATTTTCTAATCATACTTAAAAGCCATTGTGAGTTTTAAAAGCACAAGTAAAGTCGCCTAATTTGCCCCTCTTTTGCTGTGTAGAGATGTGGGAGGGAATGTACGTGGGAGAAGGAGATCCTGAGGTGAGCGAGGGACAGAGGTCCGTGACATGGACTCGGGAGGTGTAGCAGCTGCAGTAAGAGGAGGAGAAAGATCCTTCTCATGAGCGATGGAGTGAAAGCAGTGCTGGAGAGAAAGAGGGGATCCAAGGATGCCATCGCAGCGTTGGGCACGAACGAAACATTGTGGTGCTATGAGTTGTAACAGGGAAGACAGGGAGACAGGAGATGTCCAGAAAGAAGGGAGATAAAAGATACATTCCACACATGCTAAGGTCTGAATGACCCATTAAGTGTCTAATATATTTTAGAGGCAGCTGGACATATTGGGGGTGACATTAGTAGAAAAGTAGAAATATGATATTCCTTAGCATGTAATATCTGAGGCCAACATGACTCAAATTATGAGATGACTCACCTGAAACTATTTTGTACCTCAAGGAAAAAACCTAACTTGGCCATATGTTCCTTCTTCAATTTTTATTACGTTACTCATTAAGAGTTCAGAAGGTCAGTTTTTACTTTTAAATCATATTCCTCTCTATCGTATTAAAAAAAACAAAACAAAACATTACAAGTGGAAAAAATGTAGGCCAATAAAGATCTGCATTATTCAATACCAGACTCCAATCCTTACAGCACTTGAATTATTAACATTATCATCAAAGTCCATGTCCAGAGCCTACACTCTGCTCACAACCTCATTTCATTATTCAGCTGCCCGCTAAAGGAAGCTTCCAGCAGAGGCAAAGAACCCGCTTCACCTTCCTCTCGGGCCCCAGACCACCCGTCCTGTGATCTCCAGAATGTGTAAGAGGAGAGGGTTGGAGGTGGAGGAACCTCGACTCTAGCCAGCAGGTATCTGCATGTCAGCCAAAGGACCTGAAAACCCGCCTCCTTCCTCCTGAGCTTTGTGGGCTGAAAGATTGTCTCCACTATAGTTCTCCAAAGAAAGACCGAAGATGTTACCTGGGATGTTGCATTCCAGAAAATACTTTATTTCTTAAAAAAGAAAAAAGTGCTGAGAGAAACTCTTTCTCTATTACAAAAAATAGTAAAACTTAGCATTAGCAAAAGTGATGACTACTCCTGATTTTAAAACGTGAAGAAGTTAATAAAGAAAAGCTCAGTTATTTTTTAAAATCTGATGCTCACTGGCTTCAGTTACACAGATGTGCACTTGGATGTCACGGTGGGTGCTTGCTGCACTAGAAAGGTGGCCGCACAGTGCTCACCAGCACAGAGCTCTCGGAGACAGGTCCGCTGGTTGCGAGTCCCACCTGGGCCTCCTGCCAGCTCCGTGACCTTGGCCAACCTAATGAATTCTCTTGTGCACATTTGCATAGATGTAAGATTATTATCACATTAGCAAAATATTGCTTAGAAGGTTGTTTGCAGTAACAAATTAAATCTAAGTAAATTAATAGAAGTAAATTAGGCAAATTAGTAGAAGTGAAATGCTTAGAACAGGAATTGATATGTAAGTATGCGCCATGCTAATTGAGACTATATATTAGCTTTTCATTAATTTCTAACCCCTTAAATTGCATCCCACTCAACAGATCAGTATACATTATATCACTACATAACTCACACAGATTTTTTTAGCTTTTGAAAACCAAGAATTCCTAAGCCCAAGGAATAGAAAACTGAATTTCAGTGTTGGTGCTACAGTTGGTATCAGTAATGAAAGCCTGCACAAAATTGCAGGAGGTGGGTAGGAAGCAATTTTAGCCTCCGTTCAGAAGTAAACTTGTAGCTTTTCAACCAGTTGGCATGTTACAAGAGTTTCAAGGATAAGCAAAGCAGTATCTGAGGACTTCAATGAGTAGTAGATGAATTTACACAGATAACTGTGTGTAGCCACTCTAGGCTAAGCACCAAGCTGCATATCACACACACACACACACACACACACACACACACACACACACACACTCTTATAATAATACTAGAGGAGATATATAATATGACCCATTTTAAAAATAAACAGCTGTAAGAAGATAAGTAATGAAAGGTATTTCAAGTGGAAAAAAATGATGCTGGCAACTGACTGCAAAACCACCTAACCGTGACAATAATAATAATGGAATATATCGCAAAGAAAATTACATTATATCCGGTTCTGTAGACTTAGCTAAATTCGATTTGTTGAAAATTCTTAAGGAACTTTAAGAGTTGATAAGGTTATGAAGTCGTGCACTTCTTACAAAAGCTTATTCTTTGTGTCCAAGCCAGACAGACCTCTAGCCTGCACCCATCTTAAGGTATCTGAATCCTATAGAATACATCTCTCACTGTGCTGGACCCTATCAGATGACGCCACCACTGTAATTTGTAAATACATTAATTCGTGACTTTCTCGTGCTCTGTGACAAAAATTTATGTGACCTCTTTTATAGTGGAATATGTCATTCAGTGAAGCTTGAATCTGTGTTTGCTAGTCCATAGAAATTCTGAATAAACTATGTTCATGTTCACTTTCTTAAAAGGTTTCTTTTAATATATAAGAATTAGCTACACAGTGATGAAATATGGTGATTGAAGACTGCATACCGAATACAGAAGACCACATTTAATGTTCTGTTTCCTTTTGTTCCGCTTTCAGGTACCAGGGCCAAGGACCCTGGAGCTGACCTACGTCTTTTGCCTTCTTTATTTGAGACAGGGTCTCCTGCATTGCTAAACCACCCAGACTGAGCTCGGACTTGCAATGCTCCTCATTTCCCTGCGGACCTTGGATAGCAGGGTGCGTCACCATGAACAGGCACTTAACTTTGCTCTTTACCTTTTCTTTCTTTTTTGTTTTTTAAATGTACTTAGTATAGGGTCTACACGGTCTACAAGGTCTCACTACCCAGATTGGAATTATAGTGCTCCTTCCTGTTCTTCAGCCTCCCGAATGCTGGGATCACAGGCACCTCCACACCCAGTGTCAGTCGCCGTCTCAGCACGCCTGGGGTGGGGCCAGCACGGCAGGCCAGGGTACCTTTTCTTTTATCAGTGCTTGTTTTGCAGGGTGAAATGCTTCTGTCACCTTGGGAAGAGAGTATGTGCCATACAGCTTGTCGCTTTTTAGTCCCCTTCCACGCTCCACCTCCCTTCTCCAGCTCTAGCTCACCCTCCCGATTTTCATTCCTGTTACCATCTTAGTTCGTGTTTAGGACATAGACTGTTTGTATTTATTGCGGCTTTCAGGTTTCTGTATACAACGTATTATAACTTTAAGCAGAAAATTGAACTACTGCTAGCAGTTAACATCAGAGTATGATCCAACGTCGGCTCTGCAGTGTGAAACCATACCTGTTCATCCACAAGGTGGAAAGGCACATGGATATGTCTGAAAGCTCCACAAAGGTAATTCCTTCCTACAAAGTGAACACGGAGCACAGATTTCTCCTGCTGTATACAGGACATGTCTCTTCAAAATTTTACTTAAACCAGTGAAGAAAATCCACACCTTCTCTGCCCTAGGGATAGTTCTTCAGTTTTGATCCCAGTCAAGATGTGAAGCATCTAAATGGTGAAACATTTAGAATATAAAACATAGATGTGAAGCATTTACAACATGCGTTTGAACTGTTCCTTAAGAGCACAGAAAAAGAACCTTTAATTGGCTTTCAAACACAGAAGTTTTCAGGCATATAAAAATGTGTTTCATGTACTTCTTTCACATTTCTGTTTTTAAATACTAGCATGTCCTCCCATTTTGTTTGAAATACTGTAAAGGGGCCCATAGTAGGATAAATGAGCATGAAAAAATGTACAAAATAGCACACAGCAGGCAAAATCACGATGTCACTGAGATGTCCCCCAAGGACCACCACGTTTCCACCTCGATTCATTCTGCTCTCCACAGCATCCACTTCTCTGTGCCTTTGTCCCACTGATTGCCAGAAATGCCACCATCTGTCTAACTAGAAATCTTTTCAGAGACAGATAACAGTTGTTACATCTCATAGAAAGATGGCCTACGTGCTTACAAGCCCAGCAATCGACACATGCTAACTGCTTGACAACGCCGTGCAACGTAGCATGTCTTAGTTTGTAGAATACACGGGCTCTGACCGCAGGAAAAATGAGCATGAATTGCCTCCTAGTGGATGAAAATCGGAAGGTTTTGGAAACCATATCTGCTCCTTCATTATTCATCATTTCCTTCACTTTAGGAATAAATATCTAATCCCTAGATGAGTCTATGGCTATCTGGTATAATTATTACACTTCCCAGACTCTGTTATCAATAGCTATACTCATATAAGCAGGTATTGATGAGTGTCATAAAGTGGAAAGTGATGTAAGCAATTGTATTATGTTTCTTCCAACAGAGGAAGAAAGCAAGCCCTCTTCTAGGCTTTATGGTGCATTGATTGGAATATAGATGGAGTAATTAATTGTCTTGAGAAAAGCTATTTCTTGAGAAGAAAACAGTTTAAGAATAAAGAAGCAAAATACGGAAACGCAGTCTCTTAGCTGATGGCTTCATCCCGGCCCTACACTGCGTATATTAAGATTTGCTTTTCGACAATGATTAGACATTTCAATATATTGTGATTGTAGTTTTCCTTAAAGAAACACAATATTTATAAGATATAATTTATACACACGGAGCCATCATCCATGGTAAACATAATTTTGCTAAATTCAGAAAAGTGATTACATTTGATGTGACTATCTTTAAGATCCTCTCCAGAGCATTGTTACCACCCAGGAAACTTTATTATATTGGTCTATCGTCAGGGTCGCAGTTCTTCTCAACATCTACTTCTCAATTTAACCTAAAGTAAGCACTAACCTGATTTCTGTCAAGACAAATTATTGCCTTTATAAACTTTCGTGCAAAAACTAATGCTGTCTTTTGTCACTGACTTCTTCACTTAACTTGTAACTTTTGCACGCACCTGTACTATGCTTGCTCATACTCTTGGGGATATTTAATTGTATGTATACACTATAATTTGGGTATTTATTCATCTATTAAGAAAATAGGCATGCATACATTTGATTACATTTGTTTTTCTGCCTGTTATGAATAATATTGTGAACATTCATATAAGTAGTTGAGTGTATTTTCCTCTTATCCAATTAGAAATAAAGTTCCTAGATCTTATAATAAGTGACACATGTGACTTGCACAACCTTGCAAAGTATTTCTCATAGTGGCCATGATAAGTGCAGCCTCATGAAAAATTCTTGAAAGTCCCAGGGCCCTACGTCCCTATCAGCACTTGAAATTGCTGGTCTTTCTCATTGCAGCCATCCGGATGGTGCCTTGCTACAGTGGAGCTATGCAAGTGGTTCCTTGCTGACGTAAATTGGGTGTCCTCGACGGCCAGTAGCATTAGGAGTCTTTGAGCATATTGGTCTCCTGTTTTCTTTTGTGAATTATCTGTCCAACTCTTCAGCTGCATTTGTAAATAAGGTAATTTGTACTATTAAGGGTTGCATATTTCTTATGAAAATACATCATCAAATCTATGCAATAGAAATGTTTTCTCAGACTCTGTAATTCCATATATTAATTATATCTTTCAAAAACCAGAAAGTTCTAACTTTGATACATTTTTGTCTTGTATATATTGTGGTTTTGGGGTTCTGTGAAAGGAATCTGCCTACTCCAAGATTGAAAACACTTTCTTAGGGGGGCAGGGAGATAGCTGAGTAGAATAAGCACTTGCCTGGCAAGCGCAAGGGCCTGAGTTCAATCCCCAGTTCCACAAAAAAAAAAAAAAAAAAAAATCCTTTCTCTTCTGTTTCATTTTACAGTTGCTACTGATAGGTTTACATATATATCAGTGACTTGGCATTTTGGCACTGCTGTGAGATGAGCTGATTATTTCCATATTATTCCAATACCACTTGATGAAAATATTAGATTTGACCATATAAACAATTAAACAAGCATATCTATGTTTAGTCTTGGACTCTTGGTTCTGTTTCACTGATCTGTAATGTCTTTTGGCAGGCCTTGTACAATTTTTATTACTGTAGCTTTCACTGGTATTGATACTGTTGCAGGGTAGCTGTTTGCAGGCAGCAAGGCTTTTGTGACTCTGCATTATTTATCTATAATTTCACAGAATTATTATACTCATTTTGTCAATTTCCTGAAAAAAATTTTCAACTGTTTTGATAATTGTTGAATCTGAGGATCAATTTTGTAAAAATGATAGACTGTTTCTCTTAATTGAAGAGAGTGACATACATTTGCATTTACTTTAATTTCTGTGGACAATATTATACAGATTTAAATATTTAATATCTATACATATTTTGTAAAATGCATTCCTAAACACTTCACCTTTTTAGATAGTGCTCTACATGGAAAAATGTTTCTAATTCAACTTGTAATTTTTAATATTGATAAAAAGAAAGTTATTTTATATGTTGTAGCTTTACTAAATTAGTGCTTACACACTGTTGTAGTTAATTGAGCATATTCTACGTAAATCGCCTGCAAGTAAAGACACTATCGCTTCTGCCTTTACAAAGTGTACTCTTTTCTTTTTACTTCCTTTATTGTGCTGGGTGAATTTCCATGAAAATGGTGAATAAAAGTGACGTAAAAGAACATGCATCTACTTCTGACATTGCCAGTTCCGCGGGTAACCCACTACTATTACGGACTACTGGACTATGTTGGGTTATTTTACTACATGCATGTGCCTACAATATTTGAATGACAACGGAACACCCACCTCTGACAAAACAAAGCAAAACAAGAGTATATGAAGGACCATTCTGTAGTGAAAACAAAATATATATATATGTACATACAAAATAGGATAGATACATACAGCTACTTTCTCTTAGTTCAATGAGAAGAAAGATTTGCACTAATAGGGTTCAGACAAGTTATCATATCTGCATCTTGTACTCTGAATAACTATTACAAAGACAGGAATATGCAATGTATTAATTATTGCAACTGTCCTACCAACCTGTTTTGAAACTGTCTCATTGTTATTTCTTTCTCATTAAAATTAACTAAAAAATAAATAATAAATAATTGTATTTTAAAAAAGACCATGCTCCTCTTCTCTTCTTGATTGTAATGGAAAAGTATTCAACTGTTTATTAAACATGATGATGACTAATTTTTTAAAGCAAGGGATTTAATGTTTGATTAACATTTTAAAAAACTTCTTCCTTTCATTTTTTTATTGTTACCAATATTTAGGCTTATGTTTGCTATTTACGTTCATCCATATACTTTCAAGTTAAATTGTCTTTTACTTGTCTTTGAGTTCAAATGACAGGAACTAATTGATTTTAGCTTTTGCTTTTACTACTGAAAGCATTTAAGTCTAAAATTCCTCACTAAATACTAAATTAGTTGTATCCCAGAATGTTTGTACATATATTAGTTTTGTTAATACTTAGTTTAAATTATAATTGTTCTATAATTTATTTTTTGACGAATGCAGGTTTTTAAAATAAGTTGTTTCATTTCTAATATATGTGTCTATAGTTTTAGCTTTATAGTATTGATTTTAAAAATAATTTTATTTCTTTACATAGATTCCTCATTTTGTCTCATGAAATATTTTTAGAAATATTTGAATTTAATGTATCTGTTTGCTTCAGTGTTCTTTTCTATGTTTAATAGGCATTACACTTCTCAGTTTTTCTTTTCTTTTCTTTTCCATCTCCAGCTGTCCAGTTATTTTAGGCTGAAAGCCAGATACTTGAGGGTGGTGTCAGTCTTAATCTTGTTCTTTTTTTAGAGGTGTACTTAAAAAATTAATGACAACTAATTTGTAAAGATTCAAATTATGTATTCCCTTTTGAGTAGTGTATACATAGCTGATATCTCCCTGTTATTTTCAGGTCTTTTTGGGTTTTTTTGTTGGTTTTTTTGTTTGTTTGTTTTTTCTTTTTTGGTACTGGGGATTGAACTCAGGACCCTGTGCTTGCCAGGGAAGCACTTATTCTACTGAGCTATCTTCCTGGCCCCTATTTTCAGTTTTAGATGTTGGACTAATTGATTTTATGTACTGTGGCTACTTGACAGTATTCCTTAGGCTTGTATGATTCACGGTCAGCCAAGGATTTGGAGCTTTATATTTCATGGTTTCTTGGTTATTTGAAATTAACCAACAGTCCTGCTTTCTCTTTCAAACTTTGGTTCATCTTTCCATAACTCTTCAAGACTTCAGCTCTGTTGACTAAATTGCAAATAAACTGAGGAATGTCTCCAGCTAAAACAAAATAAGCAACAACATGAAGGAACCAAAGGAAGGAACACATAGTGGAACAAAGTCACAAATTTGGGGGGTCGGGGGGGGGCTTACTCTGCTTCTGTTGCTGGTTTTCATTTCGCTCCCTGGTTTGTTTCTGATGCACACACCATATCAGTAACACAGGGACGTGGGCTTGGAATTAGGATGGTAAGATCTCACGTTTTCTACAACTATCTTACCTTATATTTTCCCGTTTAATTTTCGTGAGGGTTTTTGTTTGTTTTGTCTTGTTTGACTTTTTTCAGTGTTGAAATTCATTTCTCCTGCCTCAAGCTGAGTTGTTGTGTTTATGACTTTTGACCACTATAGCCGGGATAGTTAGTTACTCAACTTTTGCAAAAAGTCCACATTGAATTGCCTGTCTTCCGTCCACTGATTTACATCCTAGCCCAGAAGTGCTGTTTTTGATTAAGTCTCTAGGTACTTGTTAGTCCTTTCAAGTTGATAAATATGATTAATTATCACATTACTATTATGCTACAATTGTATCCAAATCTGTGAACCACACTTAAAAAATTAAGAACACTTGATTTAAGGAGGTGCCAAGTTTAAAGAACTTCTCATATGCTAGAAATACAAATACCAATGTAGAAAAAAAGGAACCTTCCTGTGTGCAATGAAATTATATCCTAGATTTCTGTGAAAATCAAACAAAATAGTAGAATGTTATACCCTGCAGAACTCTTTCAACTTTAATGGGGAATTGAAATACTTCCATGACAAAAAACAACTGAAGGATTTCATGATGACAAAGCCAACCCTATACCAACTACTAAAAGATATTCTAGAGAGGGATCAAAATGACCACAGCTCCACAAATGGGAATGGAAAGAACCCAACAAATAGAGCAAACATTTAAACACAGGAGAAAAACAGTAACCAACAGCAGGAAAATGACATGTGAAACATTAGTCAATACATCTCAGTTATAATCATCAATGTAAATGGACTCAATCCACCAATTAAAAGAAATAGATTGGCGCAGTGTATTAGAAAGCAAAATCCAACAATGTGCTGTATAGAAGAAACACACTTAACCCATAAAGAAATTTATAGGCTGAAAGGATGGAAAACAATACTACGTGCCCCAGGACCTTAGAATGTGATTAAGACAAGTAATCAAAGAGACAATGTTCAAAACCCCAAATGCCTGTGTGAGAGATCATGCAATGATTTCTCACATAAAGTCAGAATTTTATTTGGAATATAAGGGACCAAAAGGATTTGCACACTGAACAAGTAGAAAAACTGAGATTCCATGACATTTCTGTGGTCATATTTATAGAATGCAGTGCGCAGCTGATTATTCTGGATTTTGTTTTTATATTCTGTGCAACAGATTGCTAAAATGGAAGGCAAACTTAACTATTAGAATTTTATTTTTATCACTCATAATATTTATATATACCTGAAACACTTTTCTAGGGCTTCAGAAATTTCAAATGTACTAACATTTTATTATTTGGTGAATGCCAAGACTGTCTACTATCACTCATTTAATTTTGAGAAGGTGATAGTTTCGATATTCTGGAAATAATCTTGTATTTAAATTTCATAATAGCATTTTCCTTCATTCAACCCAGTGCATACTACTGTCTATTTTCTTATTTACAAATATTCATACAAAGAAAAATAGGTTGAACACTGTCTAATTTCCAAGATAACCACTGGAGCCTATTCTTTCTGTATTCCACACCTCATCATTTTGACTCAGTCTTTAGAATTTTATATTTCTATTTTCAGGTAGTGTTTTTTGGGGAAGATTAAGTTTTTCTATTCTTCCCAACAACATAACACACTACATTTCAGGCATTCCCTGTCCTTTGTTCTTCAAATACAAGCTATTTATAAGCAGTCAGGGATTATTTCTTAGTTATTTTTTTGTTAAGAATTAAAAGCAATTCTTGATATCCAAGCCAATGTATTGGAATTTATAACATGTTGGAAAATTGCTATATACAATATCCTGCACATGGATGGTATAACGATGTCAAAGTGATATTAAAGCACGTTTCTGAATTCTTACTGTCAATGTCAGTACCTTGTCTGAAAAGCACACACTGAGAAACACTGGTTTACATGGACCCAAAGAAAGTGATCAAAAGAGTGGGAAAAAGTGGTCACCCCAGAGCAAGGGGAGAGGCAGAGCAGTAGAAATCAAAGAAGCACATTCTGTGCATGCATCCTTTATAACTAATATGCACTACTAAAAATTAGAGACTTCAGTCAAGCACTCCTAATCTGTGTTTCTGACATTGTTTTCATCTGATATCTTATTATGTGGTTTCACTTTAAGCAAAGCATCATCATTAAATTTCTTGCTCTCCATTTCACAAAGATGATGTTAAATCAATTCAAACCCATCTTATAATTACACTGACCTTTGAGGCTACTCTTACAGCCTGAATTGTCTGAGAAGTCTGTGGGCAATGCTCATAGTTTTGAAAATCAATATGTGGGATATGCCGGTTGGGCTCTCATATTTATTAAGTGAAGAGTGGTCCTTTGCAGGGATAGTTTATGACTGCCATATGAGAAACATTTCATTAAACTGTATTTGCATTAATTTAATGGTTAATGATTTCTCAAAATTAAGAGAACTGAATAAGCTGGGACCTCAGAGGTCTTTTTCTCCCCATGTCAGCAATGACATCCCCGTCCCCTTGCTAAGCAGATTCATTAAGGAAAAGCATGTCCTCATTAAAGTACATATATCTTCACAATAGTTGCCAAGTTGTGATGGTGGGGCCATGCCGAGATAAACCTCAAATACTGTCAGGCTTCCTAAGGGGGTGCTTAATTCGAAGACTTGTGAAGGGGATAATTGTTTGCTTACCCAGCGTAGGGGGCTGGCTCTAGGGGTCTTATGACCCTTTGCTTTGAAATTATAGAACTATGCTATATTTTCTCTAGCATGGGCACATTTAGTGGGATTTCTTGGAAGGCTTCATTCCTTGAACACATTTATTGAGCATCTAACAGACAACAGGAATTAGAGATAGAACAGTGGTATGGATTTCTCGATATCCCTGTAAAGTCTCATGTAGTCACAGGTAGGGCTTTTTCAGAGATGGATAGATCTAGAGTGTGTGATGTTGGGATTGATTTATGGTGAAATTCTAGGACCAACAACGGTAAGATGAAGGGCATGCATATCCATGCTACCTGCCCCTAAGTAACACAGATAAGCTATACGGGATAGAAAGACCCGCGGTCATCCCTTGTTGGCTCTTGCTGTCTTCTGCTGGCAATGAACTATTTCTCTTCTGCCATCTCCTTCTGCCGCGCTTGCCTCTGCTTGGAGACAGCCAACTGTGGCCTGAAAGCCAAATGAAATTTTCCACTTTTAGTTTTGAATGACCTGTATTTTGTCTCAGCAACAAGAAACATAAGACGACTAGTAAAATGAAATAAACATAACGAAAACAGCAGCTAGCAACCTAGCTCCCGGTGCCCACTTTGCAGGGGCTTATCTTCTAGATGGGTAATCAGGAAGCCAAAAGCTCAGTATGAACAAAGCATAAAAATAACCAAACACAGGCATAAATCAAGGATAATAATGGCCTAAAGAAGAGCTAAGCATGCTGGATGAAAGGAACACTTGGGTCATGAACTTATGGAGCTTTTGAGATTTGTTTGACATCTTTCTCTCCCTACTTCCAGTTTTGCACTTTATTCCCATGACTGGATCAAACTTTCCATCTCACTGTATGGACTTGGGAAGCATTATAAGGGTTGGCTCTGTCCCCCAGTGCTGAGTAGGCAACTTGTGCACATCTTGGGCAGTGAAAATTAGAAGTGTGCCAAGCACGCACAAAGCCTCTTGTTTTCCTGAGGACTTCTCTGATACACCCTTCCTCCTCAGTGTCTTCCATACATATAGTGAACCTGCGATGTACTTAGATTTTCCTTTTTCCTTTTAGGTTCACTGTGCTGATTAATATTTTAGCTAACAAAGAAAACCCTTTATCCCATGAGTCTCTCTGTTCAGAGCTGTGTCTCTCACACTGTGACACATCTTCCCAAAACATGTGCTCATACACTCCGAATTCAACCGTTTTCTCTCCTTCTGTCTTGATCTCACTCCAATTATAGTTTCTCTCCCACAGTTACACACACACACACACACACACACACACACACCCCAATTGAAATTGCCAGCAGTAGAGAAGACCTGATGATACAGGGGAGAGAGGAGGAGATTACTGGAACTCATAGAGTGTCCTTTTCTGAACATCTCTGAAAATAAGGAAAATTTTGATCATGCTCAGTTACAAAGGGATCTCTGTGAAGACAAGTGGTAGCTCTCCTAATCTTTGTTCAAGACGAGTCATGAAACAAGTGAAAAATCACTGCAGTGATCCGTTAGCTCACAAGCCATCTGTAGACCACCTTGAAAGGCCCTTCGAGTCCTGCATCCTACTCATCGTACTTGCGAGAAGAGGGAGCGCCACCCTCTGGATACCACCTCTTGGTTCTAGACAGAGTGTGAAGCGAAAGGTGTAAGAAAGAAGAGTACAAAGAATCTGCAATGATCACATTAGAGTAGGCATAGTAGCCAAGAGGCACTGTTCATTATGCGCTAGATAAACCTACGTGCGTATGCACACAGGAGGAGAGGGCTTGTTCTCATGACAACACTTCGTAGTATTACGAGCAGCTTGCACACCAGGATATTGAGGCGTAGAGACATTACACAGCCAATGAGACACAATCATTTATAACTTTATTTACGTGTCTTCTCTATTAAGTTTCCACTTAAATTTAGCAACTCAAAGGACATAACAATATTTTACAACGTCATGCATTAACAATTACTAAGTGGAATGAAGCACCGTCATCTCCTGCTAATTGAGAACAGCGCAGCAGAGTGAGTTGAATCCTTCTGCAAAGCAATGCTGCGTGCTAACATCCAGTTCTCGTGCTCACATTTAGATTCGCTAATATTTTTATTACAACTTTTATAACTTGGTCTAACTGTATTTTAATTGTTTTAATCACTGCGACTTCATGTTTTATGAATGACCAGGCCATAATTAAGGAATACCACATGACAAGCGGTGCCTTTCAATATGACAGCGGGATATTATAACTTCATAATAAACTCCATAATTTCCTAATTAATGTTCTGTCTTAATTACATACATTAATGGATTCTGTACACATTTAATTACCTGCTACATTGATATTCCCATAGCTTTTAAACAGTTCTGTTTGAATATATTCAGTGCTTAGATCTGTTAGTGGAGTACAAGGAATAAATCATCACTGTTACATTTTAGAACAGAAGTCACTGATCCATATATGATTTTTATGGTTATGTAAGTATAGAATTAACTAATGAAATATTATACTGATATAGATATATATTTATATAGGTTTAGATATAAATTATCATCTCCTTTAGCAATCTGGCAAATACAGAATTATGAATAAATATCCACATATAATTAATAAAAGATCATTATTTGCTTTGAATGATTTAGGTAATTATATGTAATGCTTGGATTCGAAGAATTAGTTAAATAGTACAAGTGACTTGTTCTAAAAATTTCTGCTAGAGAAATTATAAAATATATTGATCTTTTTTCAGCGATATAAAGTCTCCTTAGAGCTTAATTTCCTTCAAGACATCTCTAGAAACTTGTATGAAGCTTTCAGACCTATTTGGAAAGCATTAAAGTACACTGGCGCAGGGCAGGTAGCTCAGCGGTCTAAGCACCTACCTGGCATGCGCAAGGACAGGGGTTTGACCCCAGTACTGCATGCCATGCAGGCACCAGGTGCCAACCTGGCCACTGAAAGTGGGCATTGTGACGCATGCCTGTAACCCCAGCGCTGGGGAGGCTGAGACAGGAGGATCACTACGAGTCCAAGCTGTGTAGTGAGACACTGTACTAAGTAAATAAAAATCTAAACCCTTTTTCACCAAATTTTTATTTTCAAAATTTACATAATAAATTTTTCTCCTTCAAATTATTCTTTTTTTTTTTTTTTTGTGGAACCAGGGATTGAACTCAGGCCCTTGTGCTTGCCAGGCAAGTGCTTATTCTACTGTGCTATCTCCCCAGCCCCTCCTTCAAATCATTCTTGTTTCTTTCTCTTAATCTAAATATTCATGGATAGGAAAACTTTTACTTGCTGTTAACTTGAAAATATTTGAACTTTTCATCCCCCTCATTTTTACAGGTCGTTCAAAAGGTAATATTTCTACACATAATGGTATGCAGTAGCCTACTAATTAGTGGACTCTTTCTCATAATGTGCAAGTGTATCTGCTACACAAGAACCACTTGCTGTAACTGGATGCACTTGTGCTACACCCTTTCTCCCTTTGTCCTTTTCAGTCACCCTCTCCGTCTCTTTCACAAATCTTAAACAATTCATAGAAATTTGTGTGCATGCATATGTCTGTCTATTTGAAATTCTACTGCAGGAAATAATTCCTCACTTTCTAGTGTGTATCAGTATTTCTGTGGAGAGTCAGATAGCTCCCCACAAAATTTGCATTTATTTTCATTGTTACCAAATTAGATACACGCACCTGGATCCCACAGAGTTGCCCAAAGAACGTGTTATTATTCTTTTAAATATCCATTAATATAGAAGGTGAATTAAGATATCTTATTACTTTGCTCTTTGTTTCTCTAATTATGAGAAATTACAGAAAATTAAATGTCTGAATATGGAAATAATTCTAACTATGAGAATAATTTTAAGTATGAGAAATAAAATTCTTTAATACATTTTCTCATTCCTTGGGGATTTTTTATAGTGCATGTTTATGTCTATTTCTAGACTTTTTATTTTCTACTATAGGTTTGCATTCATATGTTAGTACTATAGTATTTCAATAATGTCGTTTGTCAATATGTTAATATCTGAGGTACTAAATATTCCATACATTTGAAGTTATTTCAGTATTCTCCTTTTCACTGCAAATATAATTTTCTTCAAATGATTTTTGTTGTACTCAAAAATGCTTGTTGTGTTATATTTGCCTTGCATGAAATTAAAAGCTAAGTAGTAAGGACAATGTTATCCTGTTTGTTATGTCAAAAAAGTAATATTTTTACATTTGTGGAATTTTAATTTTGAGTCAGAAGGAGGATCCAAACTCTCGGAGGAGAACCCCACTGCCAGGTTTGGGGGCAGCAGTGAGGACCAAACCAGCGCCCAGGTCCTGTATGTGAGTAGGGGCACCAGGGCCCACCGGATCCTCATGCCAGCCAGCGCCCAGGTCCTGTATGTGAGTAGGGGCACCAGGGCCCACCGGATCCTCATGCCAGCCAGCACCCAGGTCCTGTATGTGAGTAGGGGCACCAGGGCCCACTGGATCCTCATGCCAGCCAGCGCCCAGGACAGGCACGTGAGTGGGGCCACCTGGGGCTGCTGGATCCTCATGCCAGCCAGCACCCAGGCTAGGTGTGTGCATAGATCTTCCTTCATCAGACAGGCCCTGTGTGGAAACCCGCAGCAGAAGTCCCTGGAGAGAGGCTAGAGGCAAGACACACCCAGCTGATCCAAGATCAGAACATCTTGCCAGAGTGGCAAAGCAGATCTAATTCCAAGGGCTGCATCAGGAAGACGTGAAGCAAAGCAGACAGACCCAGGTATGCCCACCTGGATGAGTTTGAACTTGTAGATCCTGGCCTACCATAAGGATCTACAAGCAAAGATCAGAAGACAGTGCTATACAAAATGACAAAGAGATGGAGCAAAATGCAGAAAAGTATAGAGCAAATCAGATCAGAAATAATCTCTGAAGTAAAAAAAAAAGAAATGATAACTATAATGAAAGAAGTACTAAGTACTTCTAAAGAAGACACTGATAAAAAATACAGGAGAATAGAAAAATGGTGGAATACTTGAATGAGCAATATAGAAAAAATTAGAATGCATGAAGCAGATTCAAAGAGATATAGAGGAAATTAAAACTTCAATAACAAGCTGGAAAAATCATTTGAATGAAAGTTAAGATAGAGTTTCAGACCTTAAAGACACCATTGCAACTAGCAATAAGATAAGAAAAAAATCTCTTAAAAACAACTATGATGCAGGAAAAAAATAATTCAACATCTGCAAAACAATGCAAAGATGAACAACATAAGACTAATAGGCATCAAGGAGAAAGAAGGAATAAATACAAATGATATAAAAGAATTTGGGCAGAAGCTATAGTAAACGTCCCAAATATGGGGAAACAATCTGACATTCAGGTAACCAAAGTATATAATACTCCAAATGACATCAAACCAAAACCACACCCAGACATAATAATCAAGTTCCCAGAAATCTAGCCCAAGAACAATACACTAAAAGGTGCTAGAGGAAAGAAACAGATCACGTTTAAAGGAAAACCAATCAGAATAACAGCAGATTTATCTTCACAAGCCATCAAGTCAAGAAGATCATGGAGCAAAGTACTTCCAGTCCTCCAAGAAACAAAGTCCAGCCCAGACTGCTATACCCTGCAAAACTCTTTATCAAGTTTGATGGAGAGGTGAAATACTTCCATGACAAAGAACAACTAAAGAATTTCATGACGACAAAGTCAATCCCACACAGACTGCTAAAATATATTCTAGAGAGGGATCAAAATGCCCACAACTCCATGAATGATAATGAAAAGAACCCACCAAATAGGGCAAACAATTAAGCACAGGAGAAAAAGAGGTATACAACAGCAGTCTTTCAATTATTCTTTTGTTTACAGCAGCACACTACTTCCATCAGCACACTCTATGAATGGGCTTCTCTTGCACCCTATGAGGCATAATTCTGTCCATGTCTACAGCGTGATAACCAAGGAAATAGCACTAGCTCACTCCCACAAGTGATACCTGGCCACCAATAAGTGTCATGGACACTGTCCACATCCACCACATACTAGAAATTTGTATGATCGCCAAACTGTTAGATGTGCTGGACATATATTTGCCATTCCTGTATTTTTGCTATGTTTTATTCTTAGTAATTCTTTACTATCATGAAAACTTCTTCTTGGTTGACATTTTTGTATACATTAACCTATTAAAATAACGTGTGAGTACTCTGAACTGATCACAGATTCTTACATATGATACACTACATTCGAGCCCCTTCGCTGGACTCACAATTTAATTTTAGTTTTTGAATATCATGTTGAAATGTTTAATTTTGAATTAATATTTAATTTTATGAATATTGTTTAACTTTGTTGTTCTACGATTTATACTGTTTCTTTGACTTACAATCTACTTATAAGACATGGTATGATATTTTCTCCTAGTATTAGAAACTTTAAAATGTGTATTTCCATTTTCCATTGACTTTATATTAGTTCTTCCTTGTCTTTTACACACACACACACACACACACACAAACACATATACATATGAAAAAATATGTATTTAACCTGACATAAGATTGATATTGTTTTGTGGAAATCTTCAATGACCTTTTGAATGGGTTCGTGTAGTCCTGCAAAACTACCATCTAGAGAGCTGTTCATTCTTTATCCAGGGCCATACAGAAACTTCTTTTGACTTCTGGATTATGGTCTTTGTTATTTTCTATATGCTACATCTGGAGGTATCAGAATATTTCGAGTCTGTATAACTGGAAAATATTTTATTTTAGTTTTCAAAGATAAGTTTGCTAAATATAAAATTCAATGAGGACAGATCTTTCTCTTTTTTCTTTTTCAGTCATTTGAATAAATAAGCTTATTTTCTTAAAGAAATAATAAATAGCTTTCAGCAGTCAAAAAATAATAATTTTGTGTATATCAGTTTAATATATCTTCATTTATATTCCTCAATCATATTTTTATTATTTTTCATTATTATTTTATTTTTTTACTAATTTTATTTTTAAAGAAAATAAAAATAGTAAAACAGCATATTAGAAGTGATCCAAAATTTCATTAGACAAAATGATAGAAATTCAGCAATGGCTGTTGAATGGCATATTGTTGTCTTCATTGTCTTTTAAAATGTTTTATTCATTCTAATAAGAAAAAATAGTAATGAAACAGTTACAAAACAGGTTAGTAGGACAGTTACAATAATTAATACATTGTATATTGTTGTATTCATAATAGTTCTTCAGAGAACAAGATGCAGACATGATATTTAAACAATATTAGTAAAAACCTTTCTTCTCATTGAACTAATGGAAGGTAGCTGTGTATCTATCCTAAATATTTTGTATTCATATATATATGTTTTTTTTTTACAAAGAAGTGGTCCTTTATTTATATCCCCCTTTTTAGTTTTGTTTTGTCTGTCATGGGTGTTCCATTGCTGTTAGAGAAGCTCCTTTGGAGAATTTGGAGAAGTCTTTGAAGGACCTTTTCATAATTGATGCCAGTTTAAATATTGTAAATACTGGAATTCAGCAAAATAATTCAATATAATCCAATAGTCCATAGTATTAGTGGGTTATCAGTAGAACAGGAAATTGTCTGAAGTAGATGACTTGAGCCTTTTACAGCACAGCATATTAATATGGCTTTACATTTTATACCTTGTAGTTCTACTTTTCTGTTGTCTAGTTAAGAGCAAGTTAAAGCAAGACCTATATAACTAAAAATGGAACTTTTGTGTCTGACAAGGTCAGTCAAATCCCCTCATGATTTACCCTGAAACTATGTACAGTACCTTTTAGATCTTTTGACACTGTCAGCCATCTGGATGAGTCATGGCCATTGCTTGACTGATTTGCTTTCTGTGAAAGCCTGAGAGAATTTTTTCTCTCTAGGTGGCTCTCCTTTGTCACACTGTACATCATCAATCACTTTCCTCTGTGGCCCCATTATCTCCTTGATCAGAAAATTTGGGACACCACTGAGTTACAAGATGTCAAAGCACAGGTTCAATTATGCCTTGATTCCTCACTGACCTCGAGGGCTAGGGTAAAAATATTGGCTATCCTAGTAGGCCCACTTTTTCTCTAATTTTTGGTCTACAAACTTTAGTTGTTAAACATCCACAGGAGAAATTTAATGATATTATTACCATGTAACAAAGGCAGTTGCGCTTAACATCACTATGTGTCTGAATAGCAATTGTCTTAGACATAACATGGAACTGCTATTGTCCAACAGCCATGGATATTCTAAACTATAAATCCTTATAGGATGTAAAAAAATTACACATTTTATACAGAAATTGAGAAAGCAAACCATATACAACATATTAGCAGGAAAATCCTATGATTTTGTCTCTTGTTTTCTTTTAACTTTTAACAAACATTGACTTTAAAGAGAGTATAGCAATAATTGATATGACATCAGAAGCAGTACACATTTAGAAGACCAAAATGATGAGTTTTTCAAGCATCGTTTTACTATTACATATTGCTATCCTCAGTTTAGTTGCTTGGTTCACAGATATCAGCATATGTAGTTATTTAGGGTGAGAATTCTACCGATTAACGCTATTTTTAAAAACCTGATGGAGGTTCTTAGCATCATTGCCATAACCATCTTGTTTATATAAATGTATCGTTTTGGCCCTGCCATATTTCCTAACTTTTATCCAAGTTCTCACTTTCCATTTAACTGCATTATACCTTTCAATTATTTTTCTTCTTTTCTGTTCTCACACTAGGGAGACAATATAACATTTAAACATGTGGGTCTAGTTTATTTCACTTATGAATATTTCCTCAACTGGCATACATCTATTCATGAAGGCTTTGAGTTTATTTTTCTTTACAGCTGAGAAATACTCCATTGTATAAAAACACCACATCTTTTTCATCCATTTCTCGGGTTAGGGGCATTTTGGTTGTTTCCAAGATTTGGCTATCACAAACTGTGCTGCTATCAACATAGGTGTACATATATCACTATGATATGATGTTTTCAGTTATTTGGGGAAAATTCCCAGTAGGGGGATAGCTGGATTGAATGGGATTTCCACTCTTAGTTTCTGAGGAGTCTCCACTCTGAGGTCCACAATGGTGGCACCAGTCTACACTCCCACCAGCAGTGGAGAAGTGTTCCTTTTCCCCACAGCCTCTCCAACATTTGTTGTTGGTTGATTTCTTTATGATAGCCATTCTTTCTGGGGTGAGATAGTATCTCAGTGTTGTTTTAATTTGCATTTAATGGATGGTTATTGATGTAGAGCATTTTTTCACATATTTATTCACATCTTTAATTTCGTCCTCTGAGAATTGTGTGTTCATTTCACATGCCCATTTCTGGGTTGAGTCTTTAAATTTTGGGACCCTAATGTTTTTTAGTTCTTTATAAATTCTAGAGAGCAGACCTTTGTCTGAGTGCTTATTAGTTAAGAATTTTTCCAAATTTGTGGGTTGTCTTTTCACTCTGTCGGCAATTTCTTTGCTTTGCAAAAAAATTCTCAGTAAGAGAGAGGTCCCAGTTGTTAATTCATTCAAGTATTTCCCATGCAGTTAGATTTTTATTCATGAACTGTTTGCTTAACCTCATGTCTTTAAGATTTCCACCTACTTTCTCTTCCAGGAGATTTAATGTTTCTGTTTTAATGTTTAGATCTGTAATCAATTTTGACTCTAGTTTAGTGCATGGTGATAGACCGCATTCAAGTTTTAGTTTTCAGCATGTAGAGAGACCATTTTTCCAGCACCATTTGTTAAAGAGGCTGTCTTTCTTCCAGTAAGCATGCTTGGCCACTTTGTCAAAAACAAGATGGCTGAATGTGTTTGCAGTTGTATCTGCATCTTCTAATCTATTCCAGTGATCCTCAGGTCATTTTTTTGTCAGAACCATGTGGATTTTATCACTGTACCTTTGTAGTATAATTTCAAGTCAGGAATTGTAATGCCTCCTGTCTTGCCTTTATTGCCCAGGATTGTCTTTGCTGTTCTAGGATGCTCTGGTTCCACATAAAATTTAGGAATGATTTCTCCATGTCTGTGAGGTATGCTGGTGGTATTTTGATAGGATTTTCATTAAATTTCTATAACAATTTTGAAAGTATGTCCATCTTCACAATGTTGGTTCTTCCTATCTAGGAGCAGGGAATAACTTTCCCTTTTCTGAAATCCACTATCTCTTTTTTCAGAGTACTATCATTTTCAGTGAATAGATTTTTGCTTCTTTAGTTAGATCAATTCCTAGGTATTTCACTCTGAGCAGTGCTATTTAAAAGGTGTTGTTTCTCTAATTTTTCTCTCACTATGTTATCTGTGGGGAGGAGTGCTATTGACGTTGAGTATTGACTTTGTATCCTGCTATGCTACTACATTTATGTATTAATTCTAGTAACATCTTGATGGAGTTTTTTGGGTCTTCCAAGTAGAACATCATCTCATCTGAAAATAGTAATAGTTTAACTTCTTAGTCTCATTCTTTTTAGTTCTCTGTCTTATTTTAATGGCTCTTGCTAATGATTCCAGAGCTGTACTGAATAGTAATAGTGATAGAGGACATCCTTGTCTTGTATCTGATCTGAGAATAAAAAATTTCAGTTTTTTTCCATTTAGAATTATGTTAGCCATTGGATTGTCATAGATAGATTTTATCAGGTTGAGGTAAGATTCCATTTTTCTGTAGGACTTTGAACAAGAATGAGTGTTGGACTTTGTAAAAGCCTTTTCTTCATGAATTAAGCTAATCATGTGGTTTTTGGATTTGCTCCTATTGATATATTGTATTACATTTATAGATTTGAGTATGTTGAACTATCCTTGCATCCCTGGGATGATTCCTACCTTGGCATATTGTATAATCTTCTTATTGATTTGCTGTAGTCTATTTGCTAGGATTTTATTGGAAAATTTTGCATCCATGTTCATGAGGGTGATTGGCCTGTCGTTCTCTTTTTCAGTTGCATCCTTGTCTGATTTTTTATGAGTCATAATACTTGCCTTCAGGAATGAGTTTGGGAGACATGGTTCCTTTTCAATTTAATTGAAGAGTTGGAGGAGTATTGGGGTTATATCTTCTGTAATTTTTTTGTAGAATTCAGCTGTGAATCCATCAGGATCTAGGCTTTTTTGGTTGGTACATTTTTTTTTATTACATGTTGAATTTCACTGGCTGTTATTGGGCTATTGACAGTTCCTATATCTTCTTAATTCAGATTTGGTATTTGTGTCTTTGTACGAATCTGTCCATTGTTTCTATGTCTTTGATTCTGTGAGAGTAAAGCTTCTCAAAACAGCTACTGATGGTCTTCTGAATTGCCACAGGGTCTGTTGTAATTTTGCCTTTTTCATTCTTTATTTCTTGAATTTGAGTTTTTTCTTTCCTCTTTTTGATGAGATTATCTAAGGGCTTATCAATTTTATTTAATTTTTCAAAGAACCAGCTTTTTGATTCCTTAATTCTTTGGACTGTTTTCTTCGTCTCAATTGAATTAATTTCTGTTATAAGCTTTATGATTTCTTCCTGTCTGAGCTCTAGGTTTGGTTTGCTCTTCCTTGTCTAGAGGTTGGAAGTGCACCATTAGGGTGTTTACTTGTTCTTGTTCTGTTTTCCTAAGGTGTGAGTTCACTGCTATAAATTTCCCTCTAAAAACTGCTTTCATTGTATCCCATGAATTTTGATAGGTTGTGCTTGAATTTTCTTTGAGTTGTATATATTGTTTAATTTCCTCTATGACCCATTGGTTGCTGAGTAGTGTTGCTTAATTTACATGTATTTACTAGGTTTTTGTGATTTCTTTTGTCACTTATTTCCAGTTTCATCACACTGTGGTCAGATAATATGCAATGCATAATTTCTGTATTCTTTCATAAATTTAAGCATGACCTATGGACTAGTATGTGGTCTATTTTAGAAAATGTCCCATGTTCAGCTGAAAAAAATGTGTATTCAGCTGTGGTTGGTGTAACACTTTGTATATGTTCACTAAGTCCATTTGTTCCAAGTTCTTCTTCATTTCTACTTCCTCTGTGCTAATTTTTTTGTCTGCTTGACCTATCTTTTTGGGATAAGGGGGTGTTAAGGTCTCCTGTTAATATTGTGGTATTGGATATTAGATGTTTTCGTGCCCATTAAGATTTGTCTTATATAGTTGGGTTTTCTCTTGTTTGGTGTGTACATATTTATGACTCTTACCTCTTCCTCTTATATTTTCCCCTAACCAGTTTATAGTGGCCTTCTTTATTTAATTTCGTATTTCTTGGTTTGATGTTGAGACTGTCTGAGAACAGAATTGCGACCCCTGCTTTTTTTCTGAGGTGCTGGGGCATGTAGTATTGTTTTCCATCATTTTACTCTCAGCCTATGAATTTCTTTATGCGTTAAGTGTGTTTCTTATATGCAACATATTGTTGGATTATATTTCCTAATCCACTGTGCCAGTCTATGCCTTTTAATTGATGAATTGAGTCCATTTACATTGATAGTTATATTTGATATATATTGACTTATGATTGACATGTTATTTACCTGCTGTTGAATATCCCTTTTTCTCCTGTGTATAACTGCTTGCCTTATTTGGTGGGTTCTTTTCTTTCTCATTTGTGGAGTTGTGATCAGTTTGGCCCCTTTCTACATTATCTTTTAGTAGTCTGTGTAAGGTTGGCTTTGTCATCATGAAATTCTTTAGCTGTTCTTTGTCATGGAAGCATTTCACTTCTTTATCAAACTTGAAAGCAAGTTTTGGAGGGTGTAGCAGTCTGGGGTGGAATTTGTTTTCTTGAAGGAATTGAAGTACTTTGCTCTATGCTCTTCTTAACTTCATCTTTTGTGAAGAGAAATCTGCTGCTATTCTGATGGATTTTCCTTTAAACGTGATCTATTTCTTTTCTCTAGTACCTTTAGTGTACCGTTCTTGTGCTGGATTTCTGGGATCTTGACTACTACATGTCTGGATGTGGTTTTAATTGGGTTGATGTTATTTGGAATTCTGTATATTAACTGTATGTTTCAGTTAAGTGAATGTCAGATTGTTTCCCCATATTTGGGAATTTTCTGCTAATATTTCTGCCCAAACTCTTTTTATATGATTGTACTGACTCCTTCCTTCTCATTGATCCCTATTAGTCTTATGTTGTTCATCTTTATATCACCGTGCAGATGGTGAATTATTTATCCTGCATTCTAATTGTTTTTAAGTGATCCTTCCTTAACTTTTCACTAGCTTCACCAGTGTCTTCAGGGTCTGAAACTCTGTCTTCACTTTCACTCAAAGGATTTTTCCAGCTTGTGATTGAGGTTTTAATTTCCTGTATATCTCTTTGAATCTGCTTAATGCATTCTATTTCTTTCCTATATTGCTCATTCCAGGATTCCACTTCTTTTTTATTCTTTTTTTTTAATTAGTGTGTTGTTTAGAAGCATTTAGTACTTCTTTCATTATAGTTATCATTTCTTTTTTTCTTCAGAGATTATTTCTGATCTGATTTCTTCTATACCTTTCTGCATTTGTTTCATTACTTCAGAGGCTATCATTACAGAGATTTCAGGTGTGTGATTTTCAATTTCTTCTGTGCTGTTGTCTCCTGCTTTTGTTCTAAGTGGGCTTGTGACCTGAGAATGCATTTTATTCCTTCTCTTCCTCACTTTGTGTAGCACTGTCCTCTGACCTTCAGTGTAGAGCTTTGGTGCAGTTCTTACCTGAGAGCCTACTGAAACTCTTACCCAAGACAGATTATGTGGTTAAGGCAGTTACAGATTTTTTATGTACATAACTACAATTATTAACACCAATAATTAGTGATCATATTTAGCATTTGGCAAACTTTTGTTACTAATGTGTTCGTATTATAGACCATAAGAGCAAACATTTTGTCTGTGTAGCTAAGCAGATATTACATTGGGAATTTGTATTTAAATTAGTTCCCTAAATTCTGTCTGATTACCTCCCCTTGATGTACCTGGAGTCTTCCAGGCAGACTGGTTCAGCCCAGTTACCTGTTGCTCCATCTCTTGATCAACTGAGAGAGAGGATGCTCTTATAGATTTGGGTCTACCAAAGTGTCTCAGCTTACCGTGTCCAGATCTACTGTGTTTGAACTCGTCCAGATGTGCCTGGCTTGGGTGTGGCTGCTATGCTCAGCTTCTTCCTGCTGCAGCCCAAGGAAGGGAATCCTCTGTTCCCCTCTGGCAAGATGTTCAGGTCCTGGATTAGCTGTGTGTCTGGCCCCTAGCGTCTCTGCAGGGAGTTCTATTGTATGGTTCCTCACAGGGCTTGTCTGGTGGAGGATATTCAAGGGAGTGTGCGCAAGGTCCCACACACACACACACACTGGGCCTGGGATCTACATGGAAAGTGGTCCAGGGAGCAGCAAGCAGGCAGAAGGTCCCACACACGTCAGGCCTGGGCTCTGGCTGGAAAGGGCTGTTGTCTTCAAATTAGTTTTTCAGATGACCTTAGATGCAAGGTAGAGACCATATTCATATTTATTTTGTATGTTTTTAATTCATTTTATTCCTGAAGAGTCCATCTTTTCTGTTGCTATTATGGAAGTCTCTCTTTCATCATATCTTCTGACTGGTTGTGGAATATATAAATGATGTTGATTTATTTGCGTTAATATTATATCTCATTCTACTGTATTCTTATATTGCTCTATTTTCGTCACTGATTAGGTTTTTAGATTTTCTCTCATATCATCCGAAAATAGTTTTGTCTCTTTTTCGATTGCTATTCTAATTATTTTATCTATCATATTGTCAAATCCTTTTATACAGCACAGAGGGGTGCTGAAGAGTATTCCTACTCCTAGTGGAAATTTCTCGACAGCTTCTGGCTTCAGCACTAAGCAGTATGCCAGTAGACTGATAGCTTCTCTTTACTTTTCTCCTTCGTCAACTAGTGATTTGCATATCACACTACATTTTTAAAACATAATAATAATTTTATTTATTTTGTTCATCCATATATTATATATTTTTCTGCTCATTAATTTCTGATTTCATATTTATAAATTCCTTCCTTATCATTCTCTTCCTTCATATTATTGATCCTTTCCTGACTTTTCAATTGTAGAATTATTCCATCTATTTTCTTCCTTCAGTTGTAGAAAAACAAATATTTGGGACTATTTTCTTCTGAACATTGATTTAATTATATCTCACAGAAAATGATTTCATTATGATTGTTCTTAAGAATTTAAATATATTTTGAATTTGTTTTTTTTTTCCTGTGTTTTTAGGAAGGGTCTACAGGGTGTTCAGGGTCTCACTACTAAATTGGACTCATAGTGATCCCTCCTGTTTACAGCGTCCCAAGTGCTGGGATTACAGGTGCGCACCACCACGCCCAGTCTCAATTGCTGCCTCAGCATGCCCCAGGGGCAGGGCTGGCATGGCAGGAATTTTGAATTTAATCTTAGAATTTTTATAGTTTTGTATTTTACTTCTCAATCAAATTTTCTTTGTATGCTTAAAGATTGCTGTTTGAAATATTTTTATTATGTTAATTATCTCTAATTTTGATGTTATCAGAGAATGATGCTTCAAGTATTTATAATTTTTGGATTTCATTCATGTCTCTTCATAATCCACAAAGGGTACAGACTATAGAGACTAAAGAAAAGGAGAATTTTCCAGAATCAATGTGTAAGCTTCAACCTACATCCATATTATTGATGATGTTTAACTCTTTTGTACTTCATTTCTTTCTGATTTATGTGAAAGTGATGTGTTAAAGTTACTTCTTGTCAGATATTTCTATGTCTTCTCCAATTTATTTCATATATTCTATAATAGATCTCTTTTGTATTTAATACAGACATATTCATATGTTTTTATCGTTACTTGTGAGCTTTCAGTTTAAAGGTGGTAAAAAATATGCAAGCATGTGGTAGGCAAAATCCAAAGATATCTGTACAATATATGTTAGCCATGGATTACTTGCCCTGGATGACTGCCTCCCTGGGGGCTGGGCAGACTTTGGTTCTTTTTTTTTTTTTTTTAATACTATGGAAGAGTACTCATGATGAGTGCATTTTTGGTAAAAGATCTTAAAGACATAATTAGAGCCTAGAGTGAAAAGACAATCCACAAACTGGGAAAAAAAATGAACCAAAGTCACTCAGACAAAGGACTTCTATTGATAATATATAAAGAACTAAAAAAAAATCAGGCCCCCAGAATTCAAAGGCCCAACCCAAAAATGGACATCTGAGATAAATGCACACTTCTCAGAAGAAGAAACACAAGTTGCAAATAAATACATGAAAAAATATTCCACAGCACTGGTCACTTGAGAAATGCAAATTAAAACAACACTGAGCTAACATCTCACCCTATAAAGAAAGACTATCATAAGGAAATCAACTGGTAACAGCTGCAGGTGAAGCTGTGGGGAAAAAGTAACCCTCCTTCACTATTGGTGGAAGTGTAGACTGGTACAACCTCTGTGGAAATCAGTGTGGAGACTCCTTTAAAAACCTAGGATTGGAGGTCCCATTCAACTCGGGTATTCCCCTGCTGGGTGATCTTCCCAAAAGTACTGAAGACATCATACCCCAGTGATATGTGCTCCCATGTTTATAGCAGCACAGTTTGTCATAGCTAAAGCTTGGAAGCAACCCAAAGGCCCATCACCTGAGGAATGGATAAAAAGATGTGGTATTTTTATACAATGGAGTATTATTCAGCTATAACAAAAGAGAAACTTGAGGCTTTTATAGCTAAATGGATGCAACCAGAAGCTATACTTCTAATCAGTTGAGTTTGAGTTAATGAAAGGGAAGATTATCCCAGATAGAATTTCCCTAATCTAGTAAAACTAAATGTGTTAGAAGCAAAAACTTTGCTCCTGGCCTGGAATGAGCAACTGCCATGGTTTAGAGAGGGGCACGCGATGAGGAATACGGGCAAGAGCAGCTCGAAGGCAATTATCAACAAAATAATAGAGCTGTGATTTTATAACTGCGAGAAACTGAATACGTCCAACAAGAAGTGAGCTTTCAGAAGGCTCCCACAAAGACTGCAGCCTCACCAAACGCCGGTATTCCAGGCAAGTGAAAACCCAAATGCTAGTATGCATCATAGTTTGGTTCTTTTTTGAGACTCTGGAACATTGCATAGTGTTCACCTATTGTGTCTCGTGTATACACTCAGCACGTAGGAAGGCCGCCTGCAGTTTGGGCTGCTGTGAGTCTTGCTGGGATGAACCTTGGTAATGGACAGTCATTCAGTGAGCAGATCCTTTGCGAGCAGAGATAATTTCATTTCTGTACAGCTCGGATGCATCTTTCTTTCTTTATAATTGAAAAAAATTATTAGTATGCATTTGCAATACATAGATTCCATCGATCAGGTGGAGCAGATACACATACCTAAAACATTTTAATCCCTTAATTTCCCCCAACCACCCTCTCCCTTTACTCCTTGCATCTGTAGGTCTCTTTCCCATTTACAAAATTCTCTTCCTCTTCCTTTATTGGTCCACCTAGCGTGCTCATTGCCATGCTGAGCAGAAGTGGTGCAAGTGGGATGCTTAACTTGTAACTTGAGAGGGAAAGCTTTGAACTGAACCTTAATCACTACTTGCTTGCAGTACATCGTCTGTGTGGATTTCCACTAATAAAGCCAACGTGTATTAAATGTTGGCATCATGATGAAGAAAACTGTATGTAAATGAAATAAACATAATTAGATATGAACTCCGGGTATTTAACTCCTTTTTAGATACTACCAAAGGAAGGGTTTGGAGTAAGGGGATGTCCTATCCTATCAAGTTCACAGATAGTTTTACTCCGATGAGAATGGATCAGCTTTGTATAACCATTGTAACTTCCAAGTATAGCCCAAGAATTATGCCTCTCAATTACACTGAGTTCCCTGAGACATTCTAGAGCCATATATCGTTACTTTTGTGCAGTGCCGTTTTTAAGTTCTTCATCTGAAGGTAGAAATGGCAGAAGTTCTCACCCCAGGGGGCTGAGCTGGGTCATTGGCATGGTTATTGATAATGCTGTCCTCCATTTCTTATTTCCTAGAGGTTAACCTCAAGATAAGGCAGTGACAGCATATGCTGAACACACACCAAGGCAGCTAAAAATGCTCACAAATATACATGCACACACATATGCAAATATTATTGTGGTTAAATGGCAGTGGAATACCCATCTCTGATAAAACTAAACAAAAAAGGGGATATAAATGAAGGACCATTCTGTATCTGTATATACAAAATAGGATAGATATACAGCTACTTTCTCCTAATTCAATGAGAAGAATGATTTGTACTAACAGTGTTTGGATGGATATCATGTCTGCATCTTGTACTATGAATAACTACTATGAAGACAACAATGTGCAATGTATTAATTACTGTAACTGTCCTACTAACCTGTTTTGAAACTGTGTAATTGCTATTTGTTTCCAAAAAAATTAATAAAAAAATTAAAAAAATAAAGCAAAGTTTTAAAAATCTCAAAAAAGAAAATGCAAAATATTTTACAGGTGCATAGCAATACCTTAAAATGGAGATTATTCTCTCTCTTATTCATATCTCAGTAGTTTCTCGGTATCAGGAGATTTTGGAGTATGTTACTGACCTGTTATGGACCTTCTGTCCCCATTTTTGATGAGCAGTCAGGGAAGAGTTCTTCCTTGTCACTAATAAATTTCTTATGTTGTATAAAAGAAGGCAATCATCTGACTGAATATGCATGGGATACAGGAAAAATGTGCAAAAAACTTCAGGGATAAGCATAATTCTAATTTAAGAGTTATTAAGTAATCCTGGGCTTGCTTTCTTGTCTCATTTACTAGAACTTTCTTACAAATTTATTGTCTCTAATGTGTCTGAGGCCACAACCTCTTGTGTCTAGCACCTCTTCCTCAGAACAAGAACTCTGGAGCCTGCCTCCTGGGACTTGGATCACAGATACTTTATGGCCTTGTTTTGTAACATTGAGTGGCTTTCTAATCCTGTTCTAATATCATTTAGGTCCTGAAATGTGAGGCATTAATGATACATATGCTTTTGTCTAGAATGAACCTGAGTGCCTAGAAAATATTTGAAAACTTGAGGAATATAGTAAGTATACTTTACCTTGGCATTTTGAACCGGGAAAAAATTGTTATAGTTAAGTTTTAAGACCCATAAAAAGAAAGGAAATAAAAAGGAAAAAAAGGGCTGGGGAGATGGCTCAGTAGAATAAGTGCTTCCCTGGAAAGCGTAAGGGCCTGAGTTCAATCCCCAGTTCCACCAAAAAAGAAAGAAAGAAAGAAAGAAAGAAAGAAAGAAAGAAAGAAAGAAAGAAAGAAAGAAAGAAAGAAAGAAAGAAAGAAAGAAAGAGAAGACCCATAGATCACATTGAGCAATGAAACTGAGCAAAATTTTCATCCCTAGCCTGAAATTCTTAACTCACTACTTTGCCTACCAAACACAGTAGTGTTTTCTGTCTCAGACTTAACTGTTCCTTCATAGCCAGGACCAGATAATTCCTGAAAATCTGTTTATTTTCCTTGCTTCAATAGACACCTCTTTGCCTTTCTAAATACTACAATCTCTTTTGGGGAAGCAGAGAGAAAGAATTACATATTATTTTTACTATGGAGATACGGTTTTCTCAAAGAAGAAATTCTTAGGCCTGTGACTAAATCTTGGTTGGGAATAGTGATTAATTTCAGACTTCTCCCTACTAGACCTGGTTTTCCTTTCCCAGTTTTACAGATTGGATGAATGGTTAGTAGACTGCTCCTCCATCTCCACTCTAGGGAACCATCACCACGTAGGAGGTGACTGTCGTCCTTGGAGAGCACGGCGCTTGCATGACTTGCACAGACGTGCAGCCCAGGCGGGAGCCAGCTGCTGAGTGGCTGAGCCGTGCCATTGCTAAGCCCCTGGTATCCTGGCTCTCCCACAATCTTTACTTCCTTTTCTCTAATTTGTACTTTTCTTAGTAGACATTTGTGGTGCACGCAATTTACAGTTATCTAGGTAAGTAAGGACATGTACACAACACAACTTGCTTCTTTATTTCATGCCCTTCCCCTACCATCCTCCCTCCCTCTCGCCTCTAATTTCAAAGAGCTAAAAATGTCAAACTGCATTCACATATACACACCAATGTCTGTAACATTCTAAATGTAACATAGTATGTTTGTAAATTCATAGTAGC
>NW_004524660.1:5354095-5355506 GCF_000260255.1 Octodon degus | reverse complement strand
TAAGACAGGACTCTTCCTAGAGACAGCAAGGCTCAGAACAATTTAAAGATTAAACTTCCCTGCTTCATTGTAATCTCTTCCATATAATCCCATCCATATTTTCAAAGATAATTTCATCCTATTAAATGTAGTAAATTTAATACCAAATATTCTGTGGTGTTGTAAATTTAATTGGTTTTTAATTTAGGTACCAACACAGTTAGACTTTCTGTTAGACAGGCTTTGAGCTATCTCAATCTTGTGACTGAGGGAGAAAAAAAGTTTATTGTAAAAGCAGAGACATTCACAACTTACCTGGATGGGAAAGTGAAAATTGAACTTATTATTTGCTTTCTCTAAATCTTTTAGCACACTTAGAATTAACCAAACAAATATATCATTATACTCCTTTACCTTTATTTAAAATAACATTCTGTGGCAGAGATTACTTGTTAATCTAAAATAATTTCCAGTATTAACACTTGCAGAAAAAAAAACACTTTCAGGTCTCTAAAGATGATATTTTAAGTAACTTTATTAATTAACAGAGTATAGAATTTATGACAATATATAGAATCATGAAAGTTTCAAAACATAAATAAAACAAATAGCCAATTTCAAGATTCAACCTCCAGTATGAAAAAAACATTGATATCACCCAGAACCATGTCACAGCGCCACTCACAAACTTCAACCCCTTTCACTGCCCAGAGCCCTTTCTGACATTTTCCATTGTTCAAAGTTCATTCAAGCAAGAATCAATGGGTGATATGATAAAGGGTTCATTCAGGGAACACACCTCGTACAAGAGTGACAACACTGCCAAGCCTTTGCCTCTGGGTCTGATCCTAGCTTGAAGCTACACAGGAAAGCCAGCGGTCCAGATGACAAGTGGGGCAACACGCAAGCGGGAAGAACACCCATAAGCCACAAGGACAGATGGGGCATGACTGTCTCTGACCAGCTTCTCTCCTATGGGACAATAATGTACAAGAGAAACTTGTACTCTTCATCTGCCCCACAGACTGAAAGAATGAAAAAGTAGAACCCATGGAACTCAGAATCTTTGTAATCCTACCTGCCATTTATGCCTCATTTTTGCCCTGCAAACCTCACATAAATCTGTGACCAAGGCTAACCTTGGAAAGGAACACAGTGGTCCCGCACTTATCACAGAGGTTACTTTCCAGACACCCCTGCGATAAGTGAAAATCAGCGAAGTAGCGACGTGTTATATCTTTCCCACACTTATAAACATTTTCCACACTCTTAAAAACACTTCTAATATGCTTAACCATTTTCTGTACTCATAAATCTACATAATTTTAATAGCATATGTATAGGATACTGTAAAATCCCATGATATAGTGAAAAATCTGCTATAAAAATTTTAGATTAATGTTTTTTGAAAACCCACCAAACAGTGAGTGCA
>NW_004524660.1:5349292-5353345 GCF_000260255.1 Octodon degus | reverse complement strand
ACACTCCATGAATGAGACACTTACTGACTAGGAGCCCGGGAAATCTGACCTAATTTGGAGATTTTTCCATAGTCATACAAAGTCTGAGAAAGCTATAGTGGGTTAGCATTAGGCATTTGCTTTGCATCTTTAATTTGCGCAGAGTTCTTAGATGATATTTTAGGGAAGCTTCTCGGTGTCTCACAGCACTCAACGTGGATGCTGCAGTCCAGAAGGTGTTTCACGGTGTTCACATTGCTATCCGTTCTTTCTACCAGTTTTTCATATCTGGTATTCTGAAACAATTTGATGCCAGACTTATGATGATCAAACTTCAAATTGTTAATTAATTTTTCATACTATAGAAAAACATATGCAAAAACTTTTTCTGGATTTACATATGTGGGCATTAATATAATTCACTGTACTGTGATTAAACAAGTATTATTGTCAAATTAACAAGTGGACTAAAATAAAGTAACTGATAAAACAACTTATACCAGGGTTATATTTCAGAAGAGATTTGGAAGAATGAAATCCGAATCTTTACATACATTTTAATAAGGCTCTGTCCCATAACTGACCAAATGTCAATAGCTTTCCACCATAAGACTAAATTTTATACACAATGCCTTATTAAAATATGTTTAGTTTTTTTGTAACATTTTAAAATTTTCCTCCATTTTCTTTCTTTTATTCTTTCATTTTACTTTATAGGCTGATTTTCCTCAGTTCTGCTCAACTTCATTCACTCTTCTTTTTGCTTATTTCACTGCCATTGTTGGTTGGTAGTTGGCAATGTCCACTAAGCCCAATATTAATCTACCAGCACTATTATAGAACTCTAAATAGACCTGTGTGCTGTATAACTTTCTTTGCTCTCTCATGCCTATAGTTTATGATAGGCTCTATAGCAATGTAATCCTATGATTCCTTTACATATTGGCATCCCACGCTGCTCTGGAAGTACAAAATGTGCGAGAGGCTGTTTTCTCTCAAGACTTCAATGTCAAGCACATTATCAGTATAAGACAACGTTTATTAGGATGGAGGATAAATGAGTGGATGTGTGAATAACAATACAACTCGGGAATTAGAGACTATTTTTCTCACTGTGGAAGGAGTGGGGGCTCCAAAGATACATTTGAGAACCCAAGAAACGCAAGTAAGCTTTGCACAGCAATTAAAAATAAACCATAGGAGAATGATGATGGCACATGAGCATCAGAGTTAATGTCCACGTAGTGTATATGTTCATATTCTTTATGAATTTGAGCTGGAGAAAAAAAACCACCAGCATAGGTATCCAGGCATGTTGGTAAGGTTCACCGAACATCTATCTCTTACAGCCTTCCCCATTTACTAGGAATTAAAGGAGAATCACATAATGGATTAAGACTCGCCATCTACTCTGTAGTTTAAATGACCTAGAAGTTAAGTATAAGTAAGATATACACGAGTCCAATTTATTCCACTTTAAATTTTTAATGTTTGCTAGCGCATGTGTGCAGCACATAATGATCATGCTCATCATGGGGAGTTAGGACACGCACACAGCCCGCCTCCTTCTCTTCCCTTCTCCTTCCCCTCTCTTCCTGGCCTGACCCCTCCATTCCTTAGCACCTACCCCTTGGCCGAGAACACGTGAGGCTCATGGGAGAGCGCACTGTGGCTTGCTGTCTGGAGGCTGCTCCAGCTAATGGGGCATCCTGGCACCAAAGCAGAAGAAGGCTGTTGCTTGCACATGGTTGCTGTCTGTTCCCTCTGGGGTGAGTATGTGCGCATCACCTCCGAGGACAAGGACCACCAAGGTCCAGACTATGTTTTTTTCTTTAATGCAATGGCTAGCTGAGAAGTAGTGGGAGGGGTTGTTTTATTCATTCTCTCATTCCTATTATAAGAGTAACTTGGGTCCTAGAATCAATATTTGGAGCAAGTGATATTTCCTAATTTCATGGTTTTTTCACTTTTTTTTTGTTTGTTTGTTTTTGTTTTTGTTTTTGTTTTGCAGAACTGGGGATTGAACTCAGGCCCTTGCTCTTGCCAGGGAAGCACTTATTCCACTGAGCCATCTCCCTGGTCCCTTTTTTCACTTAATTTTATTGTTGCTTTTCTTGGTGATTCCTATCTATTACTTAAAACACTGAAGGGTTCTGTTTTGCTTGTACATCTCAGAACTGGGTCCAGGCAGTAAAAAAAATTAAACTTTTGCTTTGTTCATTTAGAAGCACACCCTGAAGTAAAACTGAGGATGGCGCAAGTGTCTCTAAGAAGACGCCCCATTCCTTATACAAACACAAGATAGAATTCTGGTACTTTGGTTGTATTTCCTATATATTAAATATATTACACACATCACATGAGTTGTGTAATTTATAATTTCATCCTCTTCCTAAGAAATACAATTTGGAATATTTGCAGCAATTTTTTTTTAATTTTGATGAGGAATTAAGTTAAAATATTTTTGCTCACCTACTGTAACTAATTTTATACTTTATATATTTCACTGTGGAGCTTCATTTTATAGACACCTACTCCTAAAAATCACCTAGTTCTAAAAGTCATGTAAATGAATGATTTCATATTGTCTCCAATATTAATGCTTCAGATTATTTCAGTGATAAGTGCCTCTAACATGCAATTTTTGGGGGTGCAAAGCCCATCTAGGCAGAGGTGAAGCTAGATCTATTTGAAGAGCAATTCCCATCTGCAGAAAATGTTGCCATTCATTTTTAATTAAAAATAATTTTCAAATTTTTATAACATCCGCAGGGTGCCATTAAACCATGGTTTGTAATCACCAAGAGCGACAGTTTGCCATATGGTTTCACATAGTAATACAGCTTTCTAAGTAACAACTTTGCCTTTAAGTACAGGCTTGTCAAATATGCTGAAAGACAACACACACTTAGGATTAAAGAAAAGAAAAGGATATTCATTCAACATTTTTTTGCATATCTGTATCTGTTTCTTGTAATTCCTTATCTTCATTCGTGGAATGCCTTGGAGGGCATCTCAGTGGAGCGGAGCATTAGTTGTAAATGCGCTGTGACTTTACTGTCTCAATCCTTCTCCGTCCTTATGAATCATAAACCTGTGCCGCCTGTTGCTAAGGGTTTTATCCGCACCAAGGCAGAGTTCTTGGCTTGTAGGGTGTTCATAAAGGCTCAGCCGAGACTTTAACCCGAGGTCTCATCTTCTTTTCCCAGGGGCTGCTCAAGTGGAGTTAAAGATCACGCCACGATTTTCTGAAAGAACATGGTGCAACCCCAGAGTCTTGGCCTTCACTTTCAAACTGTGTCATAGACAAAGCACAGTAAGTTGTTTCTTCATCCCTGAGTCAGCCAGCTTGATTTCCATGGCTTATGGAGTTGTCAGAATCAGAACAGTGACTTCAAAATTTTCCCTCATGAAGACTTGAAATTATGAAACAACATAATCTCACTTCATCCTGACTGCCAAAGCTTTAAGGGGGACAGGCACGTCTGTCATCGGATGAACTATAACATTTCTCTTATGGTTAAAATGTCATTGCCCACAGAGAAAAAAGAGAGAGGTCTCAAGGACCTATTAGGTAGGTAACCGGCAGGTCAGGCAGGGGACACACCATCGCGTGTTTGTACAAGACTAGCTCCACATTTCACGTACTGTGTGTCTCAGTTACTTTTTACTCATTGCTGGGACAAAATACCTGACACCCAAAATTAAGGAATTTATTTAGCTCTCAGTCTGTGGAGGTTTCAGTTCACACTCCGCTGGCTCCAAGGCAAACGACAGAGCATTAGCAGAAAACAACGAAGAGCAGAGGAGGAGCAGCAGCTGCGGCATCCATCTAACCTCTCTTCCTCCTACGCTGACTGCGAAGATCTGAGCTCCTCCAAAGTGGCCGGCTGCTGGAAGACTGGGACTTCTCCAAGGAAGCCAGGCAGCCTTACCAGACCTGCCCTTCAGGCAGCCTGAATCACCACAAAAATAAAAATTTAAATTTAAAAAAAATATATTTTGGGGGCTGGAAAGATAGCTCAGTAGAATAAGTGCTTACAAGGGTCCTGAGTTCAATCCCCGGTACCACAT
>NW_004524660.1:5311383-5349084 GCF_000260255.1 Octodon degus | reverse complement strand
GTCAGGCAGGGTGGCAGCAGAGAAGCCTTCCTCAACTTCTTTAATATACACTTTGTGCTGAGTCACTCTGGGGCAGCCCATTGCACCCCAGGGCAGAGCCCATCATGCTCCAGGGCGGGCCCTCTACAGCCTGGAACTGCGCCAAGCAGATTCAGCCAAGTGGACACAAGGTATTAATCACTACACTGTGCTAAGGGAGAAACTTTGGAAGCTGATAGAAGACTCTAAGATATGCGAGAATGCTCTCTTACTGTTTCTTTCTAGTTTATCAATTGTTTGCTCAAGCAAGTAAATGTTCTTTCAAGTTTATGCAATTATGTAACATACACTATATAAAAGTGTTGCGATTAAAAAATTAAAATGATCATCTGGTACTTGTCTCTCTCCTGTGGGCATGATTTCCTTGGTGCATAGAATCTTAAACATGGCAGGGAGGCAAGATAGCTCAGCAATCTAAAGCGCCTGCTTAGGTAAGCTTAGGCAAGGGCAGAGACTGCAGTTCGATCTCTGGCACCACATGCCACTCCAGCCCTGTCCCCAGGTCACAATAAAACAAAATAGTAATGATAAAATAAAATGTCAAACTTTCAGAAGGAGATATTAGAATGATGACCATGTGTGAACGGAGTTTGAGAAGATGATGGAATGGAAAGGTATTGGTCAAAAGTTACCTGATTTCACTGAGTGGAAATTAGTTCAAGAGCAAGACATAGGTCTATGTGGAGATTAGAACTGACAGCAGTGTGCTGCACTATATTTGGATAACATCTGAGAGAGTAGATTTTAAGTGTTCTCCCATTCAAAAATAAGTGTGTGGAAGAATGTCATTAGCTTGTTTTAGCCACTTCCCAGCACACATCAAATACTGTGTGCTTCATCATGATACATAATACTCCACAATTTGACAATTTAAAAGGGAATTTAGCTTTAAAATTGACCATAGAGACTGTTGATTGAACTCAAAACATGCTTAGTTTGATTAAATGAAAAAATTCACACCTTTCAAGAGTATATATTTGCTCCAAATTTTAAATTTGACTATTGGAAATGAGAAGCTGAAGGACTGTACAGACTGTCAATTTTGCGATGTGAAGCAAATAGCAAAAGTGTTTATCAACTACTTGAGTTTTCAAGTTTAATAGAGGTAAATACCTAGCAAGCAAATGTGTTCCATTTTACCTTTTTCCCTTAAATACTTGCTACATGTTGAGTAATAAAAACCACTAAATGCACTCAGGGCAGAATAAAAGAGAATCACTAGTACTATTTTCTAAAATGTACTTGGTACAGGTCTCACTGTGCAGCTGTGCAGCTGGGACTTGCAGTGACCCTCCTGTTTTCAGCCTCCCCAGTGCTGTGGTTACAGGCATGCACCACCACACCCGATCTTGGTGGCCAGTTCATAGCGCCCGGTGGAGGGGCTGATGGTCTAACCCTGGTCTAACCCTGGTCCAGAGATCTAACCCTGGTCCCTGCACATGCCTAAGCAGACGCTTAGTCCACTGAGCTGTCTCATCAGCCCAACATGATTATTTTTAAAAGAACAAGTTTGTGTTTTTAAAGAAACTCACTTGGCCTGATGTCAGATTTACACTGTCCTATCAAAAGCCGGCTTGTTTTCACATTAGATGTAAATGAGGAATAGGAGTTAGCACTTTCTGGTTGGCTGCAGAGTTATTTTGAATTCCATATTCTGCACAGGTATTGTGGGTCTTCCATGACTGGCAGGCTGTGCTCGTTTGTTCCATTAGTTTTATCCCACCCTAATCTCCTACCTCAGCACTGGGTCTTTCTGCTGTTTGTGAGATACTGTATTTGAAGCACATGCATGTGGCTGGGTACATAGGAAGCTTTGATTATTTTGCAAATCTGATGCCAACATTGAGGCCCAGGTTGAGTCCTGTCTCCTTCACGAAAGCTCTCATTTCCACCACAGCTTGAAGCAACTCTTGTGACACTGGCTGTACAATTGATCTGGAAATTACCAATGCCCTGCTTGAGGACTTGCTGTTTGTTATTGTTTTATTAATTAGATCTGTGTTGTTATCTAGTGAACTCTTCTCTTCTTAAATTCTTGCCTTGACTGTAGCTCTTTGAACATGAAAACTGTATCTTATGTCAGTGATGGCAAACCTATGGCACACACACTAAGCCTGTAGCAGTTTTAGTAGCCTGTTTGCGTCATTGAAAAGTCTTGCAGTTTCGCCTTCACTGTCTTATGTTTTTAGTTGCCCAAGATGTCTAGAGCTCATCTTTGTAATAAATATGTGTTATACTCTTAAATTTGATATTCAAACTTATGCAAAATCACATGTAGATTATCCTGCATTGCCCTCCATAAAGTAAGAACCACAAAGTAGATACATCATTAAGCACTCAAAAGTGGTCCTCTAGCCCCTGGTATGTCTTTCTTTCAAAGAGCTGGTAGTGTAACAAGAAGATAGTCCAGTGGTGCTCCTACTCTAGATTACTATCTTACTTACTTTATTTTAATGAGGAGTAATAAAGCTGAACATTAGCCCATAGTGTCATGCAGAAGTTAATAGCAGAAGGCACAAAACTTGGAAAAACAAATGAAGAGATGGAATATGTCCTTAATCACAACCTGCTCCTTGAAAAGAGTGGCATCAGGAGTGGGGTTAGCTCCCTGTACACTTCCTCCCCTGGTTTTGTCAAGGTGGAAGAGCAAGTTGTGGCTCAGCCACTGTGGCCACATTCTGCTCCTTAGGTTAGGTGACAGGGCTAGGGCACTGTCACCTCAGAACTTCTACTTTTCTCTGGGCTAAAGCAAATAATTTCAGCTTTAAAGATCTGGAAATTATTTCTTGAGGGAAGGAAGCATCTTTATATGTTGCTTAGGGAACATTCTGCAGAGATTTTAGGGAAAAAAAATAAAAAGAATTTATGTAAAAAAAGAAGCTTCTTTCAAATAAAACTCCAAATATTCAAAATTATAAAATCAAAGAATGATAGATTTCCCAAAATACTTGTTTTCTCAATAAAAAGACAATATTAGACACTTTGAAGTATCTCAGGAGAAATCTCTGAGGCTGCCTCAACAACTGTAAGCCACCTCCTTTGCATATCTGTAAAAGCAGTAAGCTCTATTCAACTCATCCATGTCAAATGACATACAATATTTTTCTTTGCTACCTAGTAAAGCCAGAACTATAAAGCTTTTGTTTCCAACTATACAGAACAGCATAGTTCAGAAACAAGTGAAGGAAAATGGATATAATTTCTTCGCTCCACTCTTCCTATCATGATCATGTAAAGAATTTAGTTTTAATTTGTACTTTCTAGGTTACTAAACCAAACTCTTTAACTAGCACCATGCAAGAAATAGATCACTCTGGAATTTGGGACTGACAGGTGGTTGAAAATAGCAGGGGGCTGAAAGGCATGTAAGATGTCTCTAATTTTCTGTACATGTGTGCAATACATGCTTTGGAGTCCATGAGGTTTATTGCATTCTTTCACCCTTGTGATATAACTAAATAATCATATGTCCATAGAATCTTTTCTGTCCTGCAAGGATCAAATCAGGGTGACACTAATCTGAAAAACAAACAAATAAACAAACAAACTATTGTCAATGTTTTGTTTTTTTTTCCCCTAGGAGGACTAAGAAGAGGGTAGAAGTGGGCCACCAATGTAAACTTTGGGCATAGTTTATGCAACTGATGTGATAATTTTGACAGGCAAGCAGCTATTTCCGGTATTGTGCAGCTCTGAATAAAATTCCCTATGTCTTGCTCACAGTGAGAGGTTGGATTAAAGACTGTAAGAGAAATAAAGCTAGAATGAGTGGGCTCTGAACGACTCAGAACCCTTATTATGGCAGAATAATTTTTACTATAAATATTTCATGCTGAGTCACATTTTTCCAATATATGGTCTCCTGCCTTGAAATAAATTAGGGATATTTTGGAGTTACATTAATATTTTCAAATCACTGACAGGGAAATGTATTATTGGTACCTTGAGAAACTGAACAATGAACAATTTCTAAAAATGCCCAATTTAGGGAAGTTTTATACAACGCCGAGAGCACTGATTCAGTTCAAAACACAGGTAAAATTTTTTAAAAAGTATCCATTGCATTTATTTTTTAATAAAAAACTAAAATGGGTCACATGTATTATATAGCTAGGTAAATTGGCAATAAATCAATTTTTCTTTTTTCAAGGACTTTTTTTCAAATATTATTAAATGTAGCTTTATCCATGTCCTATAAAAAACTTTATAAAAACATATGTATGAAAAAGGTTTTTTAAAAAATCACTCTTAAATTTATATAGCAATATAAAAATGTGTTGACTACAAGTTACATAATTAGGAAATTAAAAACAAAGTACCTTTGCAGGATATCATTTGTACAAGAGATGACATAAGACCCGGGAACTTGTGTATCCTCTTTGAATGTACACTGGCTTAATAATAAACAGCAAGTATTGATTAATTATAAGTGCCCTACTTCACTTAATCTTTAAAACAGAGCAGGACACGAAGACGAGTGTCTCAGTAGACGTCAGAAATCTGATAACTGGAAAATTCCAGACACGGACCAAAGTCATCTAAAGTCAGACTGTGCCCACCAAGTCTTCCTTCTGTCCCAGGAGGTGGCTCTAAAAATAAGAGAGTAGACACAGGAAGAATCTCAAGTAAATGTGTCTCCAGTCCATTTACCGACTCTAAAAGATGTTGCACTTTTCCTATATTCCTGGGTCTTAAATAGAAAATGTGTACATTTAAATATAGAATTTAATTTTCAAGAATTCAACTTTGTAATGGTTGAGAATAGTCAACTTGTGATTTTTGAGAGTCTTCACTAAATGTCCAAATGTTGTTTGGAGGCTTAGCCCCAGTGTGGTGATGCGCAGGGCCAGAGCACCTTGGAAGGGTGCAGCTTAGTAGGAGGTCTCTAGGATGCTTCCCTTGGAAGGGACTGCGATCATTCTGTGCCCCCTCTGTCTTTCTCTCTGTCTCTTTCTCTGTCTCTACCTCTGTTCCTCCCTCTCTCTCTCTCTCTCTCTCTCTCTGTCTCCCTCTCTGTCTTTCTCCCCCTCTGTCTTTCTCTCTGTCTCTCTGTCTCTCTCTCTCTGTCTCTCTCTCTCTGTCTCTCTCTCTCTGTCTCTCTCTCTCTCTCTCTCTCTGTCTCTGTCTCTCCTTCTCTCTCTCTCTCCCCCTCTGTCTTTCTCTCTGTCTCTCTCTCTGTCTCTATCTCTGTCTCCCTCTCTGTCTCTCTCTCCCCTTCTGTCTTTCTCTCCCACTTCATCCCTCACTCCCCAACCCTCCCTCCCCCTTCCTTCCCCTCTCTCTTCTCTCTCTCCTTTCAATCCTCCTTTCCCTCTTCTTCCCCTTTCCTCTTCCTTCGTCCCCTTCCCTCCCTTCCATTTCTCCCTCTCCCCCCTCCTTCCTCTGCTGTCCCCTTCCTCCCTCTCTCTCTCTCCCTCCCTCCCCGCCCCCTGCCCTCCCTCTCCATCTCCTCCAGCCCTTCCCCTTCCCCTCCCCCTCTGGCTTCCTGCGTCCCCACGGGATCTCTCTCTGTGACACACACTCCAACAATGATGCTCACTACCATGGACTTCTCACCACAGCATCAGCAATACTGATTCTATGCTGCTGAAATTTCAGAACTGGAAGTTTCAATACTGCTTTTCTTATGCATTTCCCGGCCTCGAATATCTCATTATAGGAATAGAGACCAGATTAAGACTCCATTCTTTGATAATTCAGGAGCCCATTTCTATTACTGTGCTGAAGTCCACGTACTAAATCGAAGGAATAAACTTTCATTTCTGTTTTGCTAAATTGTTTAATGACAATAGTGTCTTTTTTTTTTTTTTTTTTTTTTTTTTTTTGTAGAACCAGGTATTGAACTCAGGCCCTTGAGCTTGCCAGGGAAGTGCTTATTCCACTGAGCCATCTCCCCAGCCTCCCCCCCCCCCTTTTTTTTTTTTGTGGAACCGGGGATTGAACGCAGATCCTTGCGTTTGCCAGTCAAGCGCTTATCCTACTGAGCCATGTCCCTGGCCCCAACAGTGTCTTAACGGCACTTGCGCCAAACGCCCTGGAGGCATAGTGCCACAGGTACCCTCAGGCTGCACTGGGAAGGTGTAAGGTGAGAAGTGAAGCCTAAAAAAGAACAAATCCTTGCTGTGCTCCATCATTCAGGATGGTCATATAATGGAGTACTGTACAGCAAATTCAACTCAGACCACCTTTCTTTCTACTCTTCATTTCTACACCTTGCTATTCACAAGGCGGGCCATGAAACATCAGCAGGGGGATTTCAGGCCTATCTCCTAACGTGTCATCCGGAGACGCAGGCAGCAAGCATCCAAGCTTTATTATTCACTTCACCACCAATTAGCTTTAATATCTAAATTTTTCTTCCTTTCTCAGTGACAATAACTATACCTGTTCTGAGATTTTGTGCGAATCAAGTGAGATACTGTAGTCAGGGTCCTTTCTGAACTACATGCATGCCAGCTGCTTTTTCATGAAGATGACAATGTAATAACAGCCACTTTTCAATATAATAAATCAAAAGCCATGAACTTCTTTTTGAAAAAGCATATTTCATTATGTCTACCTTTTTATTAACCTAGGAAAGTTGTGAACCAAAGTGAAAGCAAAGGAGAGACCAAGTTCCATCCCGTATGGGGACCTGAGATGCGCCTGAAGAGGCAGCTGTGAGCACCGCGCCCGGAGCGCAGGCGGACGCCGGGCCTCTCTGCTGTGCACGCTGGCCTGTCTGGAGAGGCCCAGTGCCGCTTCTCAGTCTTGTAAGTTCCTCAGTTTCTGACAGGTCAAATACGGGCATCTTAATTATGTTTTTAAAAGATAAATTTGAAAAATGATTTCAGATTAAGTACTTGTTCCTCCCTTGTTATCTACTACAATGAATAAAGGAGTCTACTAGAAACTTACCTTCTACAGGAATTGTATGTGAAAGAATCAAATTTTCAGGTCCGCAGCCATTAAATTAACGCTTAAAGAAGATTAACAAAAATAACCTAGAACCTACTTTTCGTGAGTGGACTTCACAGGTTTCTCTTCCTAAAAGGATCCCATGTCCGTCAAACGTACATTTAAACACACAGAAAATAGTAAGCTTAGCTCATAATGTAGATTTACACATCAATGGTACTAAATATTCTCCTAAGAATTATGAATAAGACAGACCTGTAAATGTTTTTGCTTTGCTATTTATGGGAAAACTCGTTTTGCCCTTATCAGCTAGTAGTTCGTCTGGCTACTGTTTCATCAGCAAAGAAGGACATAATGCCTATGACATCGACTTTGAGAAGCGGCAAAGTGGGGAAAGTGAGTAGTAGTTAAAACACAAAGGATTTGGCTCTATGATTCCACATTTCATTTTCAAAAACCTAAGGCTGAAGACGCTTTTAAGTTCCTTTCTCTTAAGATCTCTAAAATAGAACACTGTATTCAAATCACCAGGTCATGCACAATAAGATGGTTTAACTGCTAATTAACACTAGATGATAGACTGAGAATTACATGCTAATTAATTCTCTGTAGAGCTAAATGTCCTTTATCTATGTCAATTTCAATGAACACATTAAAAAGAAGACTGGGGTCACGTGTTTGTCACATGAATGAGTCATCAACAAAAAGTTGTTGTCCAAAATTAGAAGTACTTTAAAGTAAAGGTGATTGACACACAGAGATGTACAGAAGAATATACGTAGACACGCATAGAAATGACATCACTAAACATTTCTAAAGCAATATCATATAAAAATAGAAGTGACACAAAGGAGAATGTGAAACTCTATAGGGTCCCTCTGGTGAAACCTTCATTTCAGGGGTGTCAGCCACGTCCACAGTACAGGGCATAGTGTCGCTGTGGCCCAGCTCTGTGGTGTCCCACGGTTGTATCAAATCCCCCTAAGAACGCATCTTGCAGCAGGGGCAGGAGAACTCCCCAGGCTGTAGAAAGTGAGGAAGCAGAACATGCCTGGTATCAGTGGGAGGTGCTTTCCCTGGGGCCAGCCATGCCCACAGCCCATCGGGGCCTCGGGAGGCGGCCAGAGATCAAGTCCTTTCCCTGCCTATTCCCTCCAGAAGCTCAGGACTTCTCACTGTGGCCACCGTGCTGGCTGGGTTGCCAACCCTCCCTCACCGCTTCCTCTGTTCTTCTGGGGCCGCTCGGGTTGCCCTGTTTAAGTACCTCTCCACCACAAATAAAAACTAACAAATGGATTTTAAAATCTCTGTGGTCAATCCTTTTGTAAAATCCCCACCATCAGTCTGTCTCCAGATGCAATTTGTCTACTTACTTATTTATTGCTTTCATGTATTATTCTATTTGGTCTCCAACATTTAAAATTACCTAAATATTTTACAGTCATTAAAGTTAGCTGCTGAGCTTCAAATATAAAAGAAGAGTACAGGAAAGAAGTGTTGTTGCAGAAGAGTTTCTAGCGAAAGGCTCCCTTTTGACAATGTAAGGTTGAAATGTGGCTGGAGGTAGCAATTATAATTTTTTACAGTAAACATTAGTTGTGCATACATTTGTAATAAGGATAAATGCTCATAGAAACTCAGAAATGATAATGTGTCCCCAGAAATACATATGATACTCGGGAATGTTGTTGTTTTGGTTTGTATTGACAAGTGTTTTATTAACTAACAACCCCACTTAGAAAAGCCAAATGAAAGTTCCAGGAATGAAAGCATATTGTGTTTTTAGCTCACAGAATTGGCGTATATTCCAAGTTAAAAATGAATTTTCACTGCTGTTAAAAGAATCAAACTATCAAAAGATCTCAAAAACAAAAAGGAAGAGAAACAAAACCCATAGGGCTGAAAGAGCAAGGTTTGGTGACTGACATAGAAATTTAATGGCATTGTGATTCTGAACAGTTTCTCAAATTGTGTCCTATTTTCGTTTGTACGTAATGTAACACATGTGATACTGTGGCTTTGTGAATTTTAAGTGATAAGTCAAAAATAAATTGTGGTCTAACACATGCCGGCCAAATAGTTCAGCAGTTTAAAGTGTCTGCAAGCAGGTGCAGGGGCTGGGGGTTCGATCCCAGGGCCTGCCCCCAAGGTGTGCTGAGACTGCAATTGAGACTGGGCATGGTAGCGTACCCCTATAATCCCAGCTCCTGGGAGGCTGTAAACAGGTGGATCTCTATGTATCCAACCTGGTAGTGAGACCCTGAACACCTTGTAGACCCTTCCCTAAAAATTTAAAAAAAAAAAAATGTGGGCTAGCATACAGAAGACAAACATTAGAAAATAATGTCGGTCTGCAGCCCCTCACATTTAAATGCATTTTCAGAATCTCAAAACTAGTAAGTAAATAGCATTAACATGCAAAGCTGATGCACTTAAACCTGAGAGTCATAAATATTAGTCAATATTAATTGAGGCAAAGAAATCTGAAACTGGGCCACTGCTTTTTAACAACTCTGGTCTCTTTGTATCTCTGGATACCAGTTTCCTCCAAGAGCAGGAAACTAAGAGATTCAAGCCTCACCATAGTTACAAATCTAGTTTTAACATTTATAGGTGGATAATCTAATAGAAATTTCCTGATTTTTTGTGACTAAGTTTCCTTATCTGAAACTCGTTGATAAAACAAGTACTGAATTTACAGGATTTTAAAAGTTATTTCATTAGCTGCAGGCTGGGGAGATAGCTTGGTGGTCTAAGTGTCTTCCTGGCAAGCCAAGGACCCAGGCTCCATCCCCAGCACCTCATACTATGCTGGCCACTCACAGAGCCAGCCACAGAAACGGGGCATGGTGGAGCACACCTGCAAGCCCAGTGCTGAGGAGGCTGAGACAGGAGGATGACTATGAGTCTGAGCTGTGTAGCAAGACCCTCTACCAAATAAATAAGTAAATAAATAAATAATTTCTAAAAATAAATTAAATAATTATTGCAAGTAATAAACCAGTGTCCAGTGTGAGGAAAAATGTCTATTATTATCCATAAAATAATAAACTATAATTATACGATCTATGTAATCCAAAGTATCTTCAGATTCTAATAACTGCATGCTTTGGATTACAGCCTTAGATCTTGTTTACCAGTATACTTTTCTAAACCTGTTAACCATGTATCACAATATTTTCTTTCCCTAATATTGTCCTCCTAAGTCTGAGAATGGTTATTGGATTCAGTTTGCCTCTGTAGCCTTATTTTGATATGCACAAGTTATAAATGTAAATATGTGGGTGCTATATCTAAAAACTGACATAATTTAGATTCAATAATCATATTTTTAGAATATCAATTATAGTGCTGATACAGGGGAATGAAACTCCCAGTCTTAAAGTACCTGGGTCAAGGTCTTGTTCTGGAAAGCCAAAGAATCAATTTTAGGAACAAGGTGGAGAACATGAGAACTTGCTTAAGTGGGCATGAGGTGGTACAAAACTATGGTCAGCCAGTGAAGTTAGAAGCTCCAGTGCTCAGGTAAAATTGACTAAATACAGGACCAAATGGGAAAGCAAGTCATGTAGCAAGTGGGCATGAGTATAGAACAGGAGCTTATCCAGTAGCCAGTCGGTAGCGGTTGGATTAGTGACTCTTCCTGGCTTCCTCAAGGTGATGATCAATCCCGGATGCTTATCTCTAGGGAGGTCAGCATTTGTTGGATCCTTGATCTCTAGGTCTGGCCCACAGCAGGGGCGTCCATCCCTCTCATAGTTGCAAGGTGTCTTGTCTTCTGTGCTGTCTCTTTGAGGGCCTGGCCCTGTCTGACTGCTTATAATATGTTTATTGAACTTCAACTGCCTACAACATTAGCATCAAATTTAAAGTGGGATGGTTATGCTTGTCAACTTGAGTGAATTAAAGAGGTGCCCACCAGGTGACTGGCTCCCATAGATACCATATGAGTCAGTGGATTAATCCACCAACATTCATGACTAGGTGTGCTGGCAAGAGGTGAGGTCCACTGGACATGGATCGCTGGGGCTCCGCCTTTAGAGAGTGTGACCCACAGATGACTCAGCCTTTGCTCTCTTTCTGGCACCCAGGAAGTCTCTATCTTTTTCCCATCATGCCCTTCTACTGTGCTTATGCCTTAGCATCAGTCAAACATGGAAAACTCTGAAACTGTGAGCCAAAGTCTTCTTTAGGTAGTGGGTGTTGGGTATTTTGTCCTAGCAATGAAAGCATTCACTGCATCAATATAGTCTACTAATAAAACAACCTCTGTGTGCTATTGAGTTGGCATGAAATCAAGGGAAGGAGCGCCAGGGATGTTTAAAGAAACTTATACACTGGTGTATCAAAAATTTCTTTACATTTCTCATATTTCTACATTTTTCATCTTCACTTTTTGCTAAAACATCATTGTTGATGGGTTCTCTGCCTTAATTGATAGGTTCAGGCCCTAGTATGAATTGCTCAATTATTATGGTGGTCATCCAATATGGCTTAAGCCCTTAAAACAACAGCTTATCTTCCCAGAGACCACCTCCCCACTTCTTCTCCAACCCAGCCCAGGGTGCAGTTTCCTTTCACCTTTCCCGTCACCTCAGAGAAGGCTCCAGTCAGCTCCTCAGGGGTATCTAAACATCCCCTCAAGCCCCGCCCCTGACAAAAGGGCATAGAAGCCTCAGCCTCCCTTTGTTCCAATCCAGAGAATTCTTTACCTTCCTGAGATTCTCTCCTTGTCCTCCAAGATAATAAGGGCCCTTTCCCTTTGTCATAAAGCCCCTTTTCCTTTTTCCTTCTGCCTGTTTCTCTGCTGTGACACTGTCAAAAAACTACCATTAATAAAAATTTCTGCTAAGTCATACTGGTGACTTAGCATACTAAGCCAATATGGCACACGGAGGCCATGTGCTATGTCCTGCTTTCCTCCTCCCTGGTCAAATCACAGCTTCCTACTTCCTTTTCACAATATCCTGTTTCCTTGTTCCTGCCTCCTGCCCAATCACTTTCTGCCATGTCACACAAACTGCCCCCTAAGTCCCACCTCCATCCCGGCTCTATGTAGCCATTGTTCTCCAGGCCAGGCCCCCAGAAGCTCAGCGTCTCCTTTCCTGTGGTCTTCCCCATGCCCACAATAAAGGCCTCTTTTCTTCTTCCTTTCACTTTATTGCACTGAAGCACTTAATTTTCCTGCCTTACGTTAGCAAAAGCTCTTGTCCTTGGATTGTAGCTCTGCGCATAGAGAGGTCACAGATATCTCAGACAAATCTGGGCACCTGTGTGAATATGATCATGGCAGCAACATGATGTTTGAGACACATGCCTGGTCATACAGACTCGACAGTGGTCACTGTAAATCTCATAAACCCACCGTGCAGCCCAACTTCCTGTCAGTTTGCACTGTGATGCAGTGCAGATTAATGGAATTTCTTGAATCAAGTTGCATAATCTCTGCACTGACTTTGGCAGCACATATCCTAAACAGTGTCGTGTAATTTCATACTTCATAATCAGCATATTTGACAGTAAGATTCTCGGCCTTTTCTCACTTCTCCCCACTCACGTCATGCGGCCTGATAAGACTTGTCATCTCATTTTCTGGCAGTTCATTCTCTGTGGTGACCCATTTCTCATCCTTCCTCAAATACATTTTGACGTATGTCAGCTTAGATTGCTCTTTATCCCCTGAGCAAAGGTCCCAACCCATATCCCTATGAAAGCTTTCTTAACTAGTTTGCAGAAAGAACAGTGAAGGATGCCAACATTTTCATCATAAACTACATGGTCAAATGCACATATTCTGTTGAATACACACATCTTATCCACATAGATATACACAAGAGCATTAACAATTTAAAAAATGGGGATTTTTCTGTTTATTTCTGTTCTGTCCTAAAAATTCAACTGATTTAATAAATCTATTCCCAAGGCAAAACAAAGAGAATGAAGAAAAGAAAGATAGCAGCTAATGAATTTCAAGAGATATTTATAGTTTAGAAGCCAGAGTAATTGAAAATCCAATGACATACAGTAGGAAGCTATAGTATAAATTGTTTATAGACAAATATTTCTAGAAGAAACCTATCAGTTTCTCTTAGATTCCCAGTAACACAAGATATTACAAGCCAGCAAAGAAAAGAAATCTGCTTGCAAGCATGGGCAGTCAGGTGCCAACACCTACCACTTCCTCAGCCACCCAAATGCAGTACAAAATGTGGTGTTGATTCTGGGGGAAAATAATATGAACAGAGAGTTGCCTCTGGGACACAAGGCTCAGTAGGAAGTTGGAGAACAGGCCTCAAGGAAGAATTTACTGTAGAACAGTGGAGCCTCCGCCCCTTTCCTCTGCTATCCTAGGAGAGCATTTGAGTAGGGTTTCTTACACATGGAGAAAATCAGAGATCTTTGAATGAAAAAGCCTAGAATGTTCTGGATAATTTCATATAGATTCCCTCATTGAAAAAGTCCATCATGCTTTGTTGATTCTACAGAAACAGTCAAGCCTCACTTAGCCGAGGAAAGAACACAGATTCAGAAACAGAGCCTAGAGCTACCAATAGAGGACAGAATCCTCGAAAAAATATAAGGCTGGAGCAAGAGACAGAAGTGTATAGCCAGTCTCCTAAAAAATTAGAAGGCATCCCATGCATGCAATGTAAATTTAACAAGAACAGTTGGGAAATGGAAAATGGTCCTTGAAGCTAAAAAACTGGACCTTTGAATGTTTATTCTTCTAATCTGAATAACTTCCAAGAACTACGGAAGATTGTCATTATGAAGGCAGTGGAAGATTCATGGAATTTTCTGAACAGCAAGACAAAAGACTAAAAAAATTCTTTAAGAAAGAAAAAATGAAACATTTTCATATTAGCTAATCACAAGTATGTAAAATGTAACCAATAGATGAAAGAGAAAATAAGTCACGCAATAAAATGGCCCCTAGCTACAGAAGCCTACATATGAAGCAAAACAAGCACCAAGTCCAAGCTACCTGAACAATAGGCAGAATGACAGCATTTACACGCCAAGGTCTATTTCCAGACTTTCTGCATTCCACACACATTTTTATTACTTATCAATACTGTGCTCAGAATTTGGGAAAATCACCTGATGTCTTCCCTATTCATTTTTCCACATATAAAATTGTTAGGATAAAAAGAGCTAATATAGAGGAGTGCTAAATAACCTGCAGGGCATGTGGGAGGAGGAAAGATAAAACAGGGCAGCAGCAGCTGCAGGAGTGACCAAGAACACTGGGAACTTTCCAAGGACACCCTGCTTTTGTGTCCTTGCTCCCAGATGCCCAGCAGGTTCTCACGTGTAGTATAGCCTAAACATTAATCTTGGACACATACGATGAGATCTTGTGATGTTCACCTAAAGTAACCTGAAGGCTGAGACTCAAGATATATAACAATAAAGACCAAAGGCAGGGCGGGCAACAGCCTTTTTGCTCGAGCCCTCTCTTTGCTTGCATTAAGTGTCAGCGTGTCTTTGTTTGCAGTCAGCACCTGTGAGTCTTTGCAAACATAAAATGGGATTAAAAGTTGTGATGTCTGTTGTCTTAGTTACTCTCTCACTACTAGGACAAAATACCCAACATCCATAATTTAATGAAAAAAAGTTTGCGTGTGTGTGTGTGTGTGTGTGTGTGAGAGAGAGAGAGAGATTCTTACGTGGTAAAGGTTTTCGTCCATAACCAGGAGGCTTTGTGTTAGAGAACCACAACAGAGGAGAAAGTGCTTATGGCTTGGTAGGAAGGAGGCGGAAGAGGGTTGTAAAATAAAAGGGCATATCGTCCCCTGAGCCAGGCCCACCGAGACCCCCCTTTTCCTACCAACCTTTGCTTGGCATAAACAATCCGTGCACTAATTCAGCGATGAATGCCACTTGTCTGGGATCCAGTCATCTCCAAGAAGCCGAGCCTTGAGTCCATGAGCCTTGGGGGACCCTCTAAACAGAAACCATAACTTCTGTCTTGTAAGATTACTCTGAGGATGAAATAATCAAAATCCATGCAAGGTTCTTAGAGTAATGCTGTACAGTAAGTAAGGAGAATGGATAAATAGCATAGCTTTTACAAAAGCTTCGGCCATGGTATGGGAGAGAGTTTGTAAATACAATATTAGACACTGAAATGATAGATTTTATAAATTTACCAAGACCATTAACAAAGAAAAATAAACCAATCCTTGAATGAGGTTAAAGAGAAAATGTTTTTGTTTTTAATCCTGGAATGCTTGGGCCAGCCAAATAGCTCAGCGGATTAAAGCACCTGCATGCAGGCACAGGGGCCCAGAGTTCAATGCCCGGGCCTGCTGTGCGGGCCCCACGCCCAGGTCACACTGAGACAAGCACTTGAGATTGGGTGTGGTGGTGCGCACCTGTAATTCTACCTCTGGGGAAGCTGTAAACAGGCTGATCACTACAGTCCGATCTAGTAGCGAGACCCTGAACACCTTGTAGACCCTTCCCTAAAATACAAATAAATAAATAAAAATATTGGACTGCTTTACTCAGTCAAGCTACCATTGAATTGTGGCAGTAGAGCAGAGCGATTTGTAGGACTTCTGCTTTGTCACATTTTGTTTTGCTTTGCTTAGTTTCATGTTGCTTTTCAGTATGCACACGGTCTCTGCAAAGGTACTCCATGAAGATGTGGAGGAACAAAAACTGCATGAAAGAAGACAATGGCAGACTGGAAGCAAGAACCTCACCAAACAAGAGTTGCAGCTTGGATGGTGGCACACACGTTGATCCCTGCCCTTGGGAGACTGAGGCAGGAGGATTACTGAGAGTTCAAGGCCAGCCTGAGCTGCACAGTGAGTTCAATCCAGTTTGCACTACATAGCAAGGCCCTATCTCAAAAACATGCAAAAGTGAGAGAGAGAGAGAGAGAGAGAGAGAGAGAGAGAGAGAGAGAGAGAGAGAAAACAAAGAAGTTCCAGGAAAACAAGCCTAAAGAAGAGTCAATATATGTTCAGTAGGTCACAGCACTACAGGAAAGAGACTGTTAAGAAAAGAAGTAGAACTAATGAATTATTTCAAGTGTTGAATCACTTAGAAAATATTAAGGGGCCGGGGAGATGGCTCAGTGAAATAAGCGCTTCCCTGGCAAGCGCAAGGACCTGAGTTCAATCCCCGGTTCCGCAAAAAAAAAAAAAAAAAAGAAAAGAAAAGAAAAGAAAAGAAAATATTGAGGAGGGTTTAAATGGGAGTCTAAGCATTGTGGAAGATTTACTATAAATGAAACCTAAGTGAATTTCTGAAAACTATAGTCATTAGCCGTATGAAAAAACATGTAAAAGACGTGTGGTTCTACGCCCCGGGTTTATTACTCCAGTTTTATGTAGTTACATGCTTTAGGCATTATTTTACATTTATAAAATCATGCCAAAATAAGTACTAGGTATTTGCTGAACAAAATCTATACGATAACTCAGTCTGCAAGAGGAAGATATGGTGAGAGAAATCTTTTTCTTTCTCGTACCAAGTTATTGTTAGCTCATGACAAGACACTTACAGGCTAAGAAAGCAGGAAAAGTCTAGGAGTTGGCAGCAGAGTGCTACGCAGCAGAAAGAAGCACAGCACAAGTTTCTAAAAGTTACCACAATGTATAGCAGAGGTCAGGAAGAAAGGAAATGTGTTAACGGGTTTTGGTAGCATTGCTTGAAATCTTAAATGCTTTTCCTTTATTAAATGGGTATCGTTATAGTTTAAAATAACAGCCCTTTAAAACCTTCTTACTTTCTGATACAAGCCCCCTTCAGTTCTCCAAACCCTTTACCTTAGCTAAGTTTTTCACAAGTTATTTTTATCCACCTCTTTCCCTGACCATCTTTTAGGCTTTGTATTCTGTTATCCATTTCCTTTGTTCTTATTGCAGGACCTCCCAGCACCCCTCAGATTATAACAGCAGGTCTTTTCCATCAGTGCCCCGGCAAAGAGGCCCAAAATATTCCTGATTGACTGAAGCTTAGCTTGCTAGTCCCTCACTTTCGGGAACACTAAATTCCTTTGCAAATTAAAAACAAACACAGCTGAACTATCTTATGTTTAATTTATCCTTGCCTAGATTAATGGAACTTTAGGCAGCTTGGAAGCCTTTGGAACTTTTCTGAGATCATTATAAAAGTCCCACATACGGGTCCTAAAGTCTCTTCTTTAAATTATCATGTAAATACATTATTCATTATAAAATGTGAGACTTTTAGGGTAGTTTCTGCGTTTCTGTGTTTGCAGCAGCACTGAAAATATGGACATAGGTGATAATGTGTAAACGGATTATTATCACAAAGAAAACTTCTATAATGCATCAAGTTTATTAGATTTGCCAGTAAATCTTTGCCACAACATTTGTGTTGTAAAATAATTTTCTTCCGTTTATATTGCCAGAAATAATTGGTTGCAGGGGTCACAGAACGTCTCAAACATACAGATACGTGACTTGGTTAAAAAGGTGACACCTGCCCCGTTCCCCTCGCTGTAAGAGACACAAAAAGGCTTTCTCTTGATTCTAGAACTACAGCTGCAGTGTGCAATGTGCTTGGTGCATCTGCTAATGTTTAAGGCCCTGACTGTCTAAGTCTAATGCAGTCTTCACAATACATTGAAAGAAAGAGAGAGAGAAGCAAAATTGTCACCCTGTTTTACCTTGCTTATAAAAGATAGTCTGGAGTTATTACATTCTTCTGCAGTTTATGTCTGTGTCACAAATGTCTTCACAATATTCACATTGTCTTGCTTTTTAGAGTGTTTAAAAAATATTACTTCTCTTTGCTATAATTATTAGGATCACTTGCTAAAATTTATTCCAAAACACTGCCCACTGGAAGAAACCCCCAAGTACATTTCTAGATTATAATCCCATGGTTCCTCCTTTATTCCTGGGGTTCCCATATACCTCCATTTACTAGAGAAAGTCTGCATTTAGGCATTTGCCAGCAAAAGGAAAATCATGCTTAGTTTCACTAATAAAATGACTTGAGTCTAAGTCTAGAAGATGTTGCATGTCTTTGCACAGAGAAATGGAAGTTATGTCCCAGCCTTTTGAGGCTGATACGTCCGAGTATTTGTGAGTCAGGCCAGAGAATGTGCCTGGAGTTTGGAGAGATAAAAGAATCATATATCTAAAATGAGGAAAAATTAAACATAGTCCAGATAGAATGAATTTAGAGAATCCTTTCCGCAAATAGTTCAATAAAAAGGCCAGGAAAAAAAAAAACCACCATCACCAACAACCTTGAGTGCTGACATTTGATGTAGTGCTGACATCAGCTGTTTTCAGTGAGATTTGAAATTTGTGGCATACAGTGGGGGACATCTTTCCGTTAAGAACAAAAGATTCCCTGGGACTCCTATTGTGGCTAATCGCCGCAGGAATGTGTCCGCACAGATCTCTTGCAGGGTCGCACACCCTGACTAATGACTCCCAGACCTCCACAGGGCAGCCCAAGGAGGTGGTACGGCATCCTATTTACCAGGCCAGAGCCCCAGAGGGGTTGTAGGGGCCTGAGGGGCGGGGGCGAATTGTATCTGAATCTTAGCCTCGTGGTTAAGGAAAGTTTCCTGGAAGGCAAGCGTCCTTTCTCCCAGTGGGTTTTACTGAGAGCTGGCAACACGCAGCACTCCACCTTTTCCTTCTTGAGCATCGCAGTGTTATTAAGTGCATTCCTACTGCTGTGAGGACCGTCACTGCCACCCATCTCCAGAGAACGTCTCGTTCTTGAAAACTGGAAGTCTACACCCAGAAACAGTAACTCCCAGTTCTTCATTAGTCACAGCCTCGATCTGCATGGTCCAGGAAACTCTAAGGGAACAGACCACATAATATTCATCATTATTTGTGACTTCACCAGCTAGCGGTTTCATGGTCATCTGTGTCACAGAACATATTCTCCTTCTTTTTAAACATTAATTTTTATGTATATGTTTATACACAACTTTATGTGTCTATGGACACATTAGGGTTCCTCTGTGCTTCAGCTCTTCCGAGTAGGACTATTGTAAGTAAGTGCACAAGGATCTTCAGAGACCCTTTGGGGTACGTAGTTATGTCTACAAATGAAATGATTTCATTTAACTTCTGCATCTTACAGTAGTTCTGCTTTTAGCTTTTTGAAAAACCACATCCCTGTTTATGAAATCAGCTGTACCAGTGTGTATTTCCACCAGCAATGCTAACAGGCATCCGATTTCGATATCCCTGTCAACAATCTCAATTTTGTCTTGTTCTCTGCACTGAACATCCTGTATATGTTGGATGGTGTCTGAGTTTTGATTTGATTCATATCTCCCCAATAATTAGCCATGTTGAGAGCCTTTTCATGGATGTTGTCCACTGTGTCTCTCCTTGAGAAATGTCCCTTCAAATCCTTTGCTTGCTTTTTTTTTTTTTAACCTGGTCGTTAACTATGGTCATTGTTCAGTAAGTTTTAGTTAATGCTTAGCCACTGAGTTCCTGTTCTTTACCCAATTCTCCAAAAATAAAAACCTTCCTGGAAAATAATCAGTCACCAAAGTGCAGTTCTACAGTGTTAAGATAACAGAAATAGTTCCCGTGCAATTAGGATAATGATGCTTGTTGTGTGTACGTGGGCATCAAAGCCTTCTTCCTAAGCTGAGATGTGTCTGTGATACCCTTTGGGGGCTAGAGAGGTAGCTCGGCTGCACAGGCGCCTGCCTGGCAAGCACAAAGTCCAAGGTTAGATCCTTTGGACCGCATGCCGTACCAGAGCCGGAAGTGTGTGTGTTGGCACAGGCCCAAATCCCAGCTTGAGAGGCTGAGACAGGAGGATCACTAGGAGTCTGAGCTGTGTAGTGAGACCCTGTATCGAGTAAATAAGATAAAATTAAATTAAATTTATAATACCCCTTGATTTGTCCCTTCTTGTACATGGCAAATGTGTACTATCTTGAAATATACAGATGTCTTAAAATATTGCAATAAAATACAATTTCTGGGTGAGGATTTTGGGGAGATAGCAGAATACCAAGCACCTGTCTCCCCTTGTAGACAACTACTACATTTCTAGAATATACACCTGCTAACTATGGTAGAGACCTCAGGCCCATTAGAGGCTCATCACTTCCTGTAGGTTATTTTTCATGTATTTTCTGCTTAATTTTTTCAACTAGGAAGAATGATTTATGCATCTGACTTTCTAACTTCAGTCTCTAGTTTCATCTCTTGGAAGCATGTGACTTGCACATGGAAGTGGTGAGATGTTAAGCAGTTCTTCTGTGGATTTCTCTCTTTACAAGTAGAGGCAAGGCACAGTTCTTTTCTCCTTTCATGTGGATCCATGCACTATCTCAACGTGCTTGCGAGAGTGAGTCCAGCCAGGCACTCTGCACACCAGGAGGGGAAACCACACACATGGGCGGTAGAACTCTTTGCCCAGAGCTTCCAGGATTAATGAGCACCTTAAGGGATCATTCCAGCAGGCCTGGAATTATTTCAATAGTCAAAAAAATATGTCAACTGCTACATTTTAATTGTTACCAAAACTTTAGGGACATCAAAGAAATGGCTGGACTCACACCAGTTTCAGTAAATCTCTAAATAAGACATCTGAAAACTAAGTCATAGTAAACTAAAAATATTTTCATGTTTTCTGATAAAGTTTAATTTTAGAGTATATTCCTTCCCATTTTCAAGCAATCTAAATATTTAACTCTATTTATGAGTATGTTTTCAGCAAAAAAGCATTTAAAAGCATTTACTTAATGACACAAAGAAATACCAATCACTCTTAAAATCTAGCAATAGGGTAGATTTTAAATCAGCACAACAATGCCATGTAGAGGAGTGATGGAAATGCCTCAGAAGGATTAGGATTTGAGTTCTAATTTGCAAACAGGGCTTATGTTTGGATTAGGATTTCACTTCAATTTTCCTTTATGGATTTAGGTAAAGCTTTTATTAATCACTCATTCTAAAGAGTGGCTTGAATCTGTATGGGATGGAACAATACATATATTTTTATTTAATAAACTCCAGCAAATGAAAAATCTATTAGTGGCTGGCTATTTCACCTAAGTTTTCTACTGCCTAGATTCCTACTGCTTTTGAAAAAGGTGTGTCATTTAAAGTTTGTGATTTAATTTTTAGAATGAGACATTACATGGCAAATAAAGGTGTCTGTTTTAAAATTTAAGGGGAAATTTCTTTTTTAAATCAAATTCTTAGATGAGTTGTGTGTTGTACAAGAACAGGAAGTAGTCAAAGAATCCAAGACAATTTTCTTTAAGATTTGGAGACTGAAACTAGGACGCTGTGCATGCTTGTCTTGTCCTCTACCACTGAGTTACATCCCCAACTCAACCTACTTATAATGTACCTTTGATAATGCAATTTTTTAAGGTAAAATAATAAAAAACCATGACACAGAATTTCAACGCAAGATGACAGGAAATCGACAATGGTTATTACATTGCATATTGATATCTTCAAAGTCATTATTCAGCTTATAAGACATAAGCATGAAAGACTGATCAAACAATATAAGCACAAATCATTGTTTTCAATGGACTAATAGAATGCTGTCAAAGTGGATCATGAAAATTTTGATACGAATGCTGATTTAGATAACGTGCTGTACTCAGTTGGTGATGTACTGCCTCCTAGCCTCCCTTCTCAAATGGGGATATGCTGTACCTCGTAGCTTCCGTGTGAGGATGGATCCAGCAGGTCAAGGCCAGATTAAGAAGCATAGGTAATTACCTATTGGGAATCTACAATTGGCAAATGATAGGTCCGAGTTGTCCTCAAATTCATCTTCCTGGATATTATATGAATTCTAACTATGCTGGATATTCTTAAATATCTGCCACTGTCCAGTACGTTCCTTTCCATTCAGAATTCTCTTTACAATTTCTTAAAGGACACAGGCATGGAAATACTAGAATGCACTCAATAATGAGAACAAGAATAACTCTTGATCTTGGGATGGAAAACAGGGATCCCAGCAGGTCAGCTATGCAGACAAGTCTCGGGGACTTACGTAATTATTCTCTGAATTGGTGATTAAATGATGAAATGTTTATGGTATTAGAACAGATTTACATGCTGCCCACAGCAAAGAGTCAGGCAGGGAGGCCACAGAACAGGAACTCCTGTGAGTCGTGGTAAGCACACATGTGTGAGTCTGCCCTACAGACTGTAAAATTCTGTTTACAGGGCCCTAACAGAGACCCAGACATCTGCACCTCCATAAAGCTCCCCCATAGGAAGTCTGATGGTTGAATGTGTTCAGAACTATTAATTAACATTACAGGGGAGGGGGTTAAATAAATAAATAAATAAATAAATAAATAAAATTATTATATTGTGAGTAAAATTTGTCTTTCCCCATGATGACAAATCCTTTCAGGTTTTTGGCCTGAATTTTGATGTTTCAAAAGTCATAAAGTCCATACTGGGTTTATAGCCCACTTTAACAGGGATGATTTTAGTAATTCTGTCCTCACCTTACCATATTCCCCAACTTAGCTTTATAAATACTAGGATCTCTCTGATGTGGAATAGAGAATACTATGGTATGAATGAAACAGAAATGCATTGCACTGATAATATTTGTATTGTATTTTACATGGAATTATAATTAAAACTATATATCTAATTTTAGATGTTAATCTATAGACTAGATAGATGGATTGACAGACAACAGCAGCAGCTCAACCCTGTGAGGAGGCTTGAGGGCAGTGTAAGAGAACTGCACACAGTGGAGAGTGTCTACTACCCAGAAGGAGGAATGAAGAGTGTGGACTCTCCTTACCCAGGGCTTACTGCTGAGAGAACCAAATCTCATGAGCCAAAGGGTGCAAAGACTAGAAGGTAGCAATTGATGGACGCAGTGGGCCTTAGCAGCATAACAGCTCAGCACATGACATAAAGAATTTGCTGAAAGCAAACAAGAGGAAGGCAATGTATAACTCAAGAGCTGGGGGAGACAAGAAGGGCGAGCAAGGGCTTTGAACATATCTGAAACACAATCTCTAATCTTAGTGACTTCTGGAGAAACAGAGACTATTCATCCTGTGGCCCTGAAGGAAGACTGAACAGTGACGATCCTCACTAACATGAAACTGGGGAGGGAGGAGGAATGGCAGGCTGTACGCCTGTACATAACTAGAGGTTCTTGTAAGTAGTGGGGAAGGACAGCTCCTGCCAGCAGGCATTTTGCATTGATCCCATGGGGCACTGGACAGTGTTCAGAGGTAAACAATCATAGAAACAAGACTAGCAATGTATCCAACAGATACACTGACCTATTACTGATGTCTAGTGAAACTAGAGCAGGACTTCTTAAGCAGCATTGAATAAAAATTATTTTTTATTTTTTATTCTGTTTTATATCAAAAGAGGACTGTAAGATTAAAAACAATATTATACAAACATATACAAAGAAATTTCATTATGAGAAAAACTACTTCTTGAGACAGGTGTAGCTCTTTGAAATATAGTGGTCTGTGGGGATAAGGAACTCAACTTCTCACATAAGTAAGTCACTCAGACTGCTCTGGGGAAGTAATTCGGATTTTTTGGTTTTTGCTGGCTCAGCCTGCCCTGAGGGCAGGGCTGGTGGGTGTGTGGTGCCAGGGATTGAACCATGGTTCCCTGCACCTGCCTAAGCTTGCCTAAACAGGAGCTTTAGACCACTGAGCTATCTCCTCTCTGAAGTAATTCTTTGAATTGAATAAAGGCTGAACATTTCCCTTCTCTGTCTTACAAGCCAGATTTTTCTCTATTTTCTTTCCATCTATTAAAAGACCTCAAGATCCCACAACTTTTATAGTTTTGTTTTCATTGAACTATTGAGGTGATCTTTTAGCACTGTATGCTAAGCTTTGTTACATGTAGATTATATTTACAATTATAATAGTATGTTTTGTTAAGTAATGTTGGTCACTGTGGCCGTGTTGAGTTTGGCTTGATACCCTTGGAGACTTATTTTCCTTGCCAAATTGCATAATCATGACCCACAAATTATTATTTTTTGACTTGGTTTGTGGTAAGCAAAGTAAATGTTGCTAAGAGTGTGGGCTCTGAAGCCAAATGGTTTGGATTAAAGTCCTGACCACTTGAGAAGCGTAACTCTGAACAACTCGTTGAACTTTGCTGAACTTCAATTTCACCACCTCTGAAATAAAGACAGCACCGATACACCCGATGGGACTGTGAAAGAAGCAAATATAGTGACCCTTACAGAGCGATTGTGAGTGTCTAAAATTGTCTTATATTTAATATTTACATCAAGTGTTACATGGTTACATAAGCCATGTAGTACATTTTTTTTTGAAAATATACTTTATATGTGATTTTCCTAACATTACTTAAAAATGATTCCTTACCTCTTATGATTCATTAATTACCTAAGATTCAGGGTTACCAATGTATTGATACTATAAAATCATTAACATATGTAGATAAATATTTCACACTTTCGCTGTAATTATTTTAGGATTAGTTTCTCTGTGTGCAATTTATGATCCCTGGGTATATATTTTAAGAATTTGGGTATTAACTATCAAATTTAGCTCTTACTGATTGGCATATTTTGTCATTTATACTTTATATAAGAGAATATTTGGTCACAACCACATGTTCACTAGTACTTGGAATTGTCTTCTTCAATTGTAATTGTGCAGTCAATTTTGGTTTACACAGAATGCAAAATCATCTCAGAGGCACTTGTGTTACATTCCTTTTTTTTTTTTTTTTTTTATGGTACTGGGGATTGAACTCAGGACCTTGTGCTTCCCAGGCAAGTGCTTATTCTACTGAGCTATCTCCCCAGCCCTTCCCTCTTATTTCTGAATTAGATATATCATTGTGAATTTTAGGCTCTTAATTAGATATCCATCTGTCTAGACGGGTGCACAGGCCAACCACGTGATAAAGAAAGACCCGTTCACACAGCACTCCGCTGCATGAGAGCACCCTGCCAAGTAACTATGGGAACCAGCGGTGAGCACATTGTCATAGTAATAATGTTACGCTTAATCCTGGAAAATAAAGGAGATACTGAATCATAAAGATGGTAAGGTAAGTAAGAAAAAAGTGACACGAGAGACACTACAGGACAACGACACAACAAAAACAGAAAATTTATACTTTTATGAAAAATACACAATTTGGAAGAAGTACAGTTCAGGTGCATGGAAAATAACCAATATATGTATCCCAAGGCATGTTGTCAGGTGCTTTAAAATACACAATTATCTATTACATCATCATGCGTAGATCTTCAGTAATTAATAGATCACTACTCTCCATCTTAGACCGAAACAATAGTAATATGAGTAGCACTCACTTTCTTACTTCAGAGACCCAGGACCTGACACCACAGGAGGAGAGCTTTGCCTAGAGGGAGAGAGAAAGCCTCACCTCGGCCCACGGTTGCAGTGCTGGGGGAGCCGGTTCCAAGGCAGAGGTGGCAGGGCGGGGGTACGCAGGGAAGAAAATCTGCTCAGATTATGGTTGCCAGGAAGCAGAAAGAGAGCCTCCGGCGAGGGCACCACACACGGCCCGGCCCCACCCCCACTCCCTCCCCCGCGGCGCTCCCCCAGGAAGTCCACTGATGAGGCGGGCACTGCGGTGCTCCAGGACACTGACCTACAGCAGTGCAAGGGTGGCGTGAAGCGCTAGCTCTGACTTCGCACCACTGCTGCGTAGCGGGAGCGAATCTGGAGCAGCCCCAGCCCACACCCGCAGCTGCCCACGCCCACAGCTGCCCACGCCCGCAGCTGTCCATGCCGGCAGCCCATACCCGCAGCTGCCCACACCCGCAGCTGCCCACACCCGCAGCTGCCCACGCCTGGTGGCCTGGCTCACACGCACTGTGGCTCCTGAAGGTCAACCCGAGCAGAACTGATAACTGAGGCAGCCAGCGTCTCTCGATAGAGCTGGCAGATGGCCGTGCTAAATATAGGAAATGTGAGGGTCACCGAGAATAAATCTGTTGTGTATAATCTTTCATCATTTTCTGATTTCATCACATTTACTGTAATACTAGATTTTTGAACTCAATCTCTTTTCCAGAAAACATACAATGATCTCTTTTTAAACTAATAATCCAATGCTTTAGTACAAAAGTTACAATATGGGACTGTACAACAATTTGCCTAAAGTTACATCAAAATACAATTTCACCCAAGAACAATGAAACGAGGAAAGCTTTGCTAATGAATAAATATAATGGAACAAAAGATCACCATGCTGAGAATGAACTTTAATAAATTATTCCTGAGGAAAAACCCAAGGGAATTAACAGAACAAAGTTAATTTCTACAATGTAAAAGTGAACTTCGCTAATCTTTATGCCATCTGTTTTTAAGTACATGAAAGCAAAAGTAAAAAGAGAAGAAAGAAAATCAGATGATAGTATTTATGACAGAACATATATTCAAGGAAATTGATGAGCGTGAGAATTTCAAATGAGTAAAGTTAGTGCTGGGGGAGGATCTTCTTCTGAAGATATCAAATGCATTTAAACTTAGATCTTTCTAATGGGTAATTATAATTTCTCCACAGCACGTAGGTGACAGGTGGGTTGGAAGATTTAAGGTAAATATCTTCACAGTGGTTAGAGCTGTCAGGTGGGACTGAATCTCCCGCTGCCACATCCAACCATAACTACATGGCTTTGCGAACTGATCAAAACTGTAGAGATTTTTGAAATTGCTTCATAGATGAATGCTACAGAAATAATTTTTCTAAAAAAGATTTCAGAGTAAAAAAATAAAAGCTTTAGTGTGTCCTCTAGGATTTATCGCATGTGTTAGCCATTACCACTTGGCGGGCTGGTCTCTGGTAAGACAGATTCACTTCCGGTGTCATGTTTTTATTTTGTATGTGTTTAAAGTCAATCGGATAGTATGGTGGAATGCAACTCCAGTCATCAGTTACGCTAACCAGTGTTAGTTCACTCAAGAATGTGATGCTCTGTTCCATCTACTTTGGTGAAACAAAACAGAAGCATAGACTTCACTGGCTACTTCAATGACAACACTTTAAATTCTTTTTTTTATTATTTTATTGAGAAACAAATACCAATGAGACAGCTTCAAAACAAGTTAGTAGGATAGTTACAATAATTAATATAATGCTTATTGTTGTCTTCATAGTAGTTATTCATAGTACAAGATGCAGACATGATATCCTGTCCAAACACTATTAGTACAAATCTTTCTTCTCATTGAATTAAGAGAAAGGAGCTGTATAGCTATCCTATGTTATATATATATATATATATATATATATTATATATTATATATTTCAGTACAACAATGCATAATGTGCCTAAGGAAAGTCACCTAGAGAGAAAACATTCTCTCAGGCTTTCACAGAGAAAATTGGTCAGGCAATGGCCATGACTCATCTACATGGCTGACACTAACAAAATATCTACAAACTGTGGTATGGTATTTCAGGGTAAATCCTGAGGGGATTTAACTGACCTCATCAGATACAAAAGTTATATTTCTTGTTATATAGGTCTCACTTTATCTTGGTCTTAATCATCCAACAGAAAAGTATAAAAATGAGGTATAAAAAGTAAAGCTATATTAATATGCTGAGCTGTAAAAGGCTCAAGTCAACAACTTCTGATATTGCCAGTCCTGCGGATAACCCACTACTATTATGGACTACTGGACTATATTGGATTACTTTGATGAATCCACACAACTACAATATTTAAATGGCAGTGGAAAACTAAGCAAAAAAGGGGGGAACACTTAAAATTCTTATCCTAAAGTTTAGCTGCCCTACCCCATGGCTCTCAGGTCTCCTGTGAGTATTCAGTGACTGCCTAGACTAGTCACCTTTTATTGCTATCAAAATATTGTGCAATAATCTCTCCGTTATTAGCTAACACCCAGGCAGAAATATACTGGGGTAAGTGTGGTGGAACAGGGAAGGGAGGTTTTCATATTTTAGAGTTTAAATGAGTCTTTTCAAATGGCTCTAGTGGACCTTTCCTGCATTCAAAGTTAGTTCATTCAAAGCCACAGAAAGAGGAATGAAATATTGTTCCATTTTTACAGAGGTATATTTAATGTACTTGTGACCTTCCCATTTGCTAGGACAAAATCCCCAGTATTCTCATCTTAAGGGAGGAGGGATTTAATTTGGCTCAGAGACTTTGGGCCATTCAGTGCCAAACACAAGAGGATTCCCCCTAAGAGGCTTACAGTGTCCCTGTGCCCCATCAACTCCCCAAGTCTCTGAGTACAGCCAGCTTGACAACAAAGCTTGACTATCAAGTTGTCTGAAGAATTTCAGTTGAAACCGGTTTCCACGTTAATAGAACAAAATGCATACATGTTGAAAATAATTTATTTTAATAAAACCCTAAGGCTTGCAAACTATTCTTTTTTTTACAAAAAGAATAGTTTTGTTTACTGAAAATATTGATAAATAAATCACACTGAGTCTTTTGGTGTGGAAGATCAAGGAAACAAGTTCTTTGAGACATCAATATTAGGTAAACATATTTTAGCTTTTTGGTTACATTCTAATAAGGCTATAAACAATAATAATGATTCAAGATTGACCTAATATAAAATTTGAAATTAAGTTTTCATCTTCAAATTTACTGATCATCTCATTATGGAAAATTTCAAATACATACAAATAAAATAAAGTATTGTATACCAAGGCATTTACCATCAATTTTAATAATTATCTAGTCTTCAGGTTTTATTTCACCCAAACCAATTCATGCCCCCACAATTTTCATGATAGTTAGGCATTCATACAAAATTTACATATTTAAAAATGCAAAATATTATATATTATGTACAGTTATGTATGTAATGCAGACCTTCTTCATAGTGTAAAATATTTTCAGTTTTTTTTTGCAGTCAATACTAGTGTATCTCATATCAACGTCTGAATGGGACGATACAGCATTTGATTTGGATTTAGCATCTTCTCTGGTGTATTTTAGTTCTTTCTCACCCAGATATTTCTACTTTTTAAAATTATGTTTATTTCTCTAACTTATTTTAAATTTAAGTGAGTAAATAAATAGATTGAATAAAAGGGTTTGGTTTTCAGGAATTTATTTTCAAACTAATATATGTATATATTTTTAAAACAAAAAAAACCCTAATTTCTAATAGTGGTAAAAGTACAACAAAAATTAATATGTAGAATAATAAAGGTACATATTATGTCAGGGAGTTTGATAAATAAAATTGGACCCATCAAATAAAAGTATATTGTTCACCTTAAGGTAAACCTAAACTTAATTTAAAAAGAAGCTAGGCCTAATTTATTGCCTTTTAGAAAAAAAAATTGTATACTTTTGATCTTTTATTTAACTAACATATGCTAGAACCATTTACATTCATTTGTAATGCTTTCCCCTTTGATCTTAAAATCTAGCTTGGCTTAATGTCCATGTCCTTTTATGGCAAAGCATGTAGATTTTCATTAGTTAATATTTTATTTATTTGGGTTATAGATTAACTTTGGCTCACTAATTTTATAGTGTTTTATAAAACTTCAACCTATGATGTCTGTATAAATCAGAAATTTAAAAATTTACAATGTATTTCCATGTAATTTTTGGTTCTATTGATTCCTAATAATGAAAATATTTGAAAGGTCACATATATAATTATTGTTGTGTACAAGGATCTATTCTAATTGCTTAAAATGCTCTAACAGTAAATCTTCACAGCAGCTTCATCCTGTATGTCCTGTTCTCTACATTTTAGCAACTCAGTGGCCTTAGAGAAGCATGGTCACCGCCCTGGCCCTCGCAACTGTATCAAAACTAACTGAAAGTTCTGGAACACTTTGTTCTCTCTTGAGTCTCCTCTCACTCTCCGAAGGGTCTCTCTTCCCTTCAAGCATTTTCCATATTAGTCGGAATTCACAAAGCACATATCGTGCAGGTTATGTACACTGCTGTGCCTGTGACATGAATGCGCAGAGGCCTCAGGACATTTTCCTCAAAATGTAACCCTGCTGTAACAACTACCCTCGCATGCAACCTATTCGCATGTGTCAGTTGCTGATATCCTTTACATTTTGCATTATTTTTAAAAGTGACTATTACAGAAATTATAAGGTTTGAAAAATAAGCTCTCCATTTTTTTCTAAATGAAGAAAATACCTAGTAGCAATGTTAAAATATCAAAAAGTAATACATTTTCTAGACTTGCTAATGAGTACTTACTGTCCATTATACTATATTGTCCACAGAAAAATATTTACTTAAAAACAAGATAAACAAATGCACACAGGTGGTTGAAAATATAATGCCTAAGGTAAAACGAAGAGTTGTACAAATGAATTACATTATAATAAGATTAAAGTTACACTAAGTGAGAATATTTTGTGGATGCTCCCAATGGAGTAAGAGACAGAGATGACATGGAGGGAAAGGGTGGGAATAGGGAAGAAAAGAGACTCTTTCCAGCTTAGATGAGCCAGTGTCCTGCACCACACATGAGCACATCAGAGTAATCCAGTTCGGCTTGCCTTGTATATTCCCAAAGTACCCAAGTGAATGAGTCAAACTCTGAAAGGACAAGCTAATGTGGATGATGTAGGGGAACAAGTCGAGATGCCACGGAGGCCACAAGGAAGAGCTCGTGGGCGGTGTGGGCCACTGTCCACCCAAGGGCACTGGGCTGCGAACAGGAGTGGAGAAGCTGATGGAGTACCAAAGGCTTCCCCTGGGTCCTTGCATGTGCCCATTCAGCCAGCATTTGTGTTGCGTATTTGCAGTTCTGAGGATGCAGGGAGCCACTCATTTTCTTGAGCAGAAATTGACACCAACGTATGATTCGCTTCAGCTTCTGCCTATGCCTTTCCGTGTGAAATTTAGTGAAAGTATTCAGTCCCATCTTATCTCCTTTTCCTATTCTGTGAAAAATGCAGACAGTTGCATCTTGCTTCTCATTTCATTGTCCTGCTATCTCTACAATTCTGAGAGTACTGAAGCAAACCCTACGCCCTCCTGCCCCCTTTTCTGAGGATCCTGGTCTCTGGATCACACTTCTGATCTGTTATACAAAGATATCTGCATCTTAACAGAAACTCACCCACATTAACTTAATAAAAACAGCCAAATATTATCTTCCTTTTACCCTGGATTTTTTTTTTTTTTTCAGTACCAGGGATTGAGCTCAGGACCTTGCACTTGCCAGGCAAGCACGTATTCTACTGAGCTGTCTCACAGCCCTCCTTTGTTTGATTTTGAGTTGTATGTTTTATCATTTTCTCTTTAAATTGGCAAAATTAATCTTGTTCAACAATTTGGAGGCTGGGCCAGCCTGGACTAGAGTGCCTGCTTACACAGTGCAGCAGCAGGGTTCGATCCCCAGCGTGCCGTGCCGGTCCTGTCCCCAGGGCACACTGAGACAGTGATTGAGACTAGGCCTGGTGGCACATGCCCATAATCCCAGCACTTGAGAGACTGAAGACAAGAGGATCACTATGAGTCTGATCAGTGTAGTGAGACCCTGTATCAAAATACATAAAAAGTGTGTGCGGAGGGGGGATCATTTGGAAGCATTTGGGTGAGTCCTCAGATTTGGCCACAGCCCTGCTTAGCACCTAGTATGTTAGTGTCCTTGTCTCCTGTTGTGTGTGAGGCCTGAAACATTTGGGGCGATGTCACTAGAAAGATTTTGTTCATTGCCAAAATATTAGCTAGAATTAATGTGGGGATTTTAATAGAATTTCCCATAGTGCAGCAGGGCAAGTGTTTCTTCTTTTAAAAGTTAAAGAAAAAAATGAAGACCTACATAAAACATGAGGAGGGTCTAGGTGGTGGAGAACACAGGAACTCCCTTAGGTGGGCATGAGGTGGGACAAAGCTGTGGTCACCAATGAGATTAGAAGCACCATTGCTCAGGTAAAAGTGATTAAATCCAGTACCAAATGAAGAAGTGAGTCATGTAGTAAGTGGGCATGAATATGGAACACAGTCTCTTCCTGCTGGGAGATGGGTTAGTGACTCATTTGGGCTCTTTCGAGGCAATTGATACCTATTTAGAATATCAATCCCTGATGCCCATCCCTAGGGAAGCATGTATCTATATTTGTCCTGAGGTCTGGCCCATATGGGCATGTCTATCTCTTCCAAGTTACAAAGTCACCTTGTCTTCCATGTTGTCTCTTTGAGGACCTGGCCCTGTCTGTCTGCCTATAATATTTCCATCTAATTCAGCTGCCTACAACATTCCCCCCCTCCAAAGAAGTAACCTGAACTGCAGTGAGGGAACCATGGTGAAGACTGCTCCAGCTTCTTCAGGCTGAAAGGGGCTGCAGTTGTTGACCAGCAGTCGGAGATACTCTCCAGAGTGGATCTATGTAAAGGCCCTCAATAGACACCATGCATTTTTGACGTGGGTAGGTGGAGTTGCTTTAAATCTGGAGTCAACAAAGCCAAAGAAACTATTAAACACATACAGACCAAATAATAACATCATCAAGAATATTATGAATACAGTCAAAATGATTTTCACCAAGTAAACAGTAATAACTTCAACACAGATGAAAAAGATAGGTCCAGGGAACCTGGGCATCTCACATATCATTGATTTGATGTATTATATTTGATTAGTTATTGAGACATTAGTAGAAGGATCTGGGATATAATAACCTTTTAAAGTTTGTAATTATAAAAGACTAGCCAGAACATTTTGTAGGTCCATTAACAGATATCTCTTAAATGTGGGGTTTATTTCCTTTTTTATCTTCTTTTTAGGTTATTGGGAAATACCTCAAATAAACTGGCCTTTTATGTCTCAACAACTCTACTATTTCACTTGGGGTACATGAATTGCCAAACCTAGGGAAAACACTGAGTACTCTCCAGTTGGCATGTGGGCCACTGGCTAGGTAACTACAAACATCTGCATGAACATTTGTTAAAAATGTAATTGGCTTTCTCCTTGTATTGGCCCTTAACATGGGTTCCCTCAGGCTGAGAGGGGAAGACCCATGGCCACCTCAATCTGAAACTTCCTCTGACTCTATCATGAACACTTTCTTTTTTCCCTCTCTAGCAGCTTTAGACATTTTTGTTTGAAATGTCCCTTCTCTCTGTCTGGATCTTTTCCCCGTTTCCCAACTGGCTTTCGTTCCTGTAGGCAGCTAGAATCACTTTTCACATTTTCTGTCTATAATTCCATTCTGTATCCTTTCTAGTATGAAACACCTCAACTTAGAGCCACAGTGTTAAAAGGAGAAATCCTTCAGCAGTGCCCTTTGCTTACAGCGGGGGCCATATCCAAAACAATGAATGGAACATTGATTTAATCTGACTGAATGCTATATATTTCATAAGAAGTATGTAAGTTCATCTAGTTGATTTCTGATGTAACCCGGGTATTTCATGCTAATAGTAAATACAGGTGTGACCTCTTAACTAAAGCTAGAGGGACTTATAGCAAACTATCAGACTATAAATAAAGGGGTCTAAAGCTAGTTGGGTTACAATTGATATTCCTTCAAAAAGCTTATAAATTTACCTGTTAGCTCAAATCTCATGATTTAATTATACATATTCTAATCTCTCAGAAAATTTGTCCTTTCCTTGAAGATATCAAAACCCAGCTAATCATGCAGGTAAAATCTGTAACAACTATGCTAGATTAAGATTCCTTTTACTGGTATCCACCAGATTTTGTCTATAGAGACATATCAAGGCCTTAACAAACTGTCCATCTCACATAGCCCAGGTAAGCTGAGCCTTCTTTGGGCTTCCTGCCTCATTACAAGAGAAGCTATCTTCATGTTTCTGGGCAGGGCTGCCTGCAGGAGGCCTTAAAACCAAAATGTTATATCTTGGTCAGTGGGTCGCAGGTATCTGATACAAGCTACAGAAGTTAGAAAGGTTTGCAGGGATGTACATTAATTCATTCTTGTACCCAAGGTCTGATGGCCTCAAGCAACCCCGTGAGTGGCTGAGGGCGTAGGAACACCCTCTAGGGACTCACTCTTGAGTTAAATGTGATCATTGCAAGGTCAGGCTTCTCTGGCCCCTCAGTGCCCCCTTTGTTGGGCTTTTCAGGATGCCAGTGACCTGTAGCATACCACTGTCCCATGTCAAGGAGTTGTGTATAGTCACACTTCCATTAGGCCACATAAGACACATGGTGTCCCCGAAGGACTTTCAGACAGCAGCAAAGGGGGCAATACTCCATTGTTTTTCTGTGTGCACACACTCAGGAGCCTCAAAATGGATTTGGTTGATGCTGATCATTCTTAGTGCATAAAAAAGCCATCTAATCTATATTTGCATAGAGCTAAAGTAGGTTTAAATTGTAGAAATTCTAGAGTAATTTGCCAAGTTGGCCTCAGAACTACCTAGATTCTCTTTTCGGGTAGAGTTTCCTGCTTCTCTGGGATGGATATTCTCTTGCAGGCCATGTGAACACTTGGCAGAACCCTAGACTTTGTGGTGGCTGCTTCCTGTTGTCAGCCCAAGCGTCCAAAAAATTGTGTGTACCTGACCTTGAGAGGCGCACCCGAGCTGAGTCCCAGCTGATCGCGTTTCCAGAATCACTAGTGAGTCATTGAAGAGGTGGTCTTAGAGATTAATAATAATAATAATAATAATAATAATAATAATAATAATAATGCTACACCTAGAGCTACCAAATAGTTTTCAATTGTATACCAATTAGCTGATGGTAGTTTAGCGTCAACTTCTCATTTCTTGATCTCTGTAAAATGGTAAGTCCACATGAAGAGTAAGAGCAAAACAGAAACAAGGGAGAGCTGAGCAGAGAAGGTAGGGCAGGCCAGCGACCAAGTGTGGTGTCCGCTTCTCACACCTTGGGGGAGAAACGAGCAAGCACAAGAGTTAGACTCATTCCTAATCCACGTAATCTTTAAATTTCTATTAATTTAAGTGTATCAAATATACAAACATTGTATTTGTTACCATTAAAATGTCAATAGATCAGAACAGTTATTCCAACTGATTCTAAAAATCAGTTACTCCAAAATTTTAAATTAAAAATGTACCTTATAATGGCCAGAAGATAGCTCAGTGGTCTCAGTGCCTGTTTAGGCAAGAGCAGGGGCTGGGATTTGATCCCTGGTACCACACGCCCTGCCGGCCCTGCCCCCTTGGCACACTGAGCTGGCGACTGAGTCCGGGCTTGGTTGCACATGCCTGTAATCGCAGTGCAGGGAAGGCTGAAAACAGGGGGATCAGTATGAGTTTGAGCTGCATAGTGAGAACCTGCACACACACACACACACACACACACACGTGTACCTTATTAAAGTTTTATGGATAAAGTTGGACTTCCATGTCTAAATATCAAGATTTTATTTAAAATATATGGAAGAAATATGCACTCCTGCCGGGGCTTAGCCATGCAGCGCAGCTGCCAGGTGCAGTTTCCGTCTTGCTGCTTGTCCTTTTGGCTTGCAGCTGCTGTGTTTGCCGAGCCTGCCTCCCTGTGCTTTCAAGTGGACTTCAGCCTGTTTCTACAGACCCATGAGTAGGGAAGACAGGCAGTATAACATAGCAGGGCTCATGCTCTCTCGAGCCCGGAGGGTCAGAAACACTTCTCAAAAGTGGTTTTACAATAGAACATGACTGCAAAGGAAGCCTCTTCTCATGCAGCGAACCCAAATTCCTTCGATGCAGAATTGAGATCAGCAGGGAAGGGGTAGAAGGAACACTGACTGCCTGCCTACCTGTTGGCATTCGCTATTAGAGGTGGCCTTACCGCATGTGTAAAAATAACTTCTCTCATCCCAGATTTATGGGATTAGAAATCTGTGTTGTCCCTTAGAATTCTATCTGTTCTCTACACATAGCAGACAATAGGCAACGCTACACCCTTAAAAGAGCATCAGCACATTTATGAAGGCAAAAAGTCCAGCAAAGGTCCAATGATTTTTAACTTCCAAATCAAACTAATTACACATTATAGCTTGATTGACTTATTAGTCTACCATATATCTCTACTTAACGCATCTTTTATCGTCTATAAAGTTAATAATAGTTTCTAGAATATCCAATTTTGAAGTCCACTGAAGCAACTGAAAAGGGAAAGTACATGTAAACCCTTATTCAAACAGCATTTGCATGTGCCTCAATAAACGTAACTGTTGGTACATAGTATGCTGAATGTCTGTGTACAAATACAAACGAGAGAATGGATTCGATTACATGGCTATCAACCTGTAAGACATTCAGTGCACATTATACTTTATGGAACATATTTTGCCTGGATGAGTTGAGACAGATTGTATAATAAAATGAACATGGCAGAAGTGGGTTTTGAGGCAGGAAACAAAACTGCAAAGCAATTTCCTGAGTTATTTAAATGCTTTCAAAGAGAGATGTCATTACATACTTGAGTTACACTGGCATATAATTACAAGAGCATCCCAAATAACAATGTTTCTCGGAGAGAAACAGAAGTTATTACAGAAAAATTATTTCTCATCACAAATCTTTATTTAAGCTCAGGTAAATACACACAAAAGGAACTTGCATGTATCAAAATTAATTCTAGTCATCTTATCATCAATCATGATTATTCGAAAAACTCATTTCTAATTAGCCTTTTAAAATTCTAACTTAGTCATGATAATATTATTTATCAAATGTAGAATGACAATATTTCACAGTTAAATCCAATTAATATTTTACTTGAAATCATCATAATTTATAAAGAAGGCACTAAAACTCTATATAATTGTTTCAAGTTTATCTAGCAGTCTTTGTATTAAAATTAGATATTTTCTGGAATCCTGAATTTGTTCCATAGGTATCGATGACCATGGCAGGTAGGAAAGTCAAGTGAAAATTGCTCCCACTCTGCTGGCAATGTAGAACCAGATAAGCTACAAAATTATAACTTGGAGTCCCTAAGTATCTTGTCACAAAGTGACCAGATGGAGTTATTTATGAAACAAGCGAAAAGCACCTGAAAGTGGGGACAATGTATGAGTTGTTTCACCCTTTAGGCGGCCTCAGTCATAGCACAGTAAGAAGAGGATGACTGAAATTTTAGAGAATTCCTGAAGACTCTAACAAGCAGAGTATCAGTTCCTTGGAAACTGATGCTTTAAATTCAGGGCTGTTCAGAAGTCCTGGACAGGAAAGGGCTTCAGGGTGACCACCAGCCCTTTGGCACTGGTCTCCGCTAGCTGGTCACGGTGCAGGGAAAAGGCAGGGAAAGCCTCCACCCACGGGTGCACAGACGCTTGCTGCCTCTGAAGTCACAGCCAGTGGATACGAGGCGAAAGAAAAGAAGCCCTTCTTCTGGTGACAAGCAAAGAGCACAGCTGCCACAAAGGCAGCAGAAATAGAAGTCACCTGCTGGAAAGAGACCTGTTGCTAGGAAAGGTGAAAGGAAAAGCTTCCGTCTCCTTCCATTGGAAAGGCAGGAAAGCCAGGCGAGAAGGGCCTTCTTCTGTCTGAACAAAGGAAACTTTGAGCCTTCTGGGAAACAAATATGAAACAGGCATATATCATATAGCACAAAGACCACCTGCCCCCGGGAGACAGGCACCCGGGTCAGAGGAATAATGCAAGGCTCCGCTCCTAAGATGAAGGCTAGAGAAAGAAATCCTCACCCAGTATCCTTCCTGACTGTGCCTGTTCACCAAGTCACAAGCAGTAGCAAGAAGGGCTCTAGATGAGAGGAAAGTCCCATCTAAGTGAAGCACTGTGCTTTGGTCAGCCTTCTGACTGCTGAATGGCTTAATGACTTTCTCAATGGAGAGATAAAATTCCCAGTGTCCACAAGCTAAGGAGGAGGGGTCT
>NW_004524660.1:5307428-5311153 GCF_000260255.1 Octodon degus | reverse complement strand
TTCCACACCTAGAATGGTGCCAAAAGGTATCTAGTAGCACAACCTTAGCATACTTTATGTAAGCTTTACATACTTAATCCCAGCATCACACATCCTAAGTCAAAACACCTCTGAAGAGCTCCAAGTGGCCCAGCTACTGCCCACTCTGGTGGCAGACCTCGGTGTCGTCCAAGTGACATTGGTCTTTCAAGGATTCAGAATAAAAGAGTTTATGGGGCTGTGAAAGTTTCCATCCAGATTTCAGAAGAGTTTGGGGGAAGACAAAAATGTGCAATAGGGTCACTGTCCCTACCAGCGACTCTTAAGAGTCCAATGGATGAATGTGTCAGAGTGAAGTCAAGGGTGGGAACCCCAGGAAGTCAGAGATGAGATGTGTATCTGCTGAAGTGTTCCCCTCCTGAGGAAGGGTGCAGGCACAGCCGCACATGGCCAGGGCAGAGGACTGAGGATTTCCAAGCTTTTCAGAGCTTCCATCAGACTACGGCCTACTCCTGGTACATGGAGCTACAGGATTTCATGCTTGTCCTGCAGGGTTTCAACCTCATTCTTGTGTTGCTTCCTAGCCCCACTCTTCTCTTTGGGAGTAAAATTATTTACCTTATACCGTTGTATGTTGGAAGTAGTTAACTTTCTTCTTGACTTTTACAGGGGCTACAGTTGAAGCGTTTGTGTTGACGTTCAGAGGGACTGGTTTTTTTTGTTTTTCATTATTTTGGAGTTTTTAGTACCGAGTCTATAGGGTCTACAGGGTCTCACTATGTAGATCAGACTTGTAATGATCCTCCTGTGTTCAATCTCCCCCAATAACTGGGATTATGTGCCACCATGCCCGGTCTCAATCATGGCCTCAGTGCACCCTGGGGGTGGGACCGGCTTGGCATGTGGGGGATTGAACCCTGATCCTTGTGCCTGCCTAAGCAGGCCCCTTAATCCGCTGAGCTATTTGGCTGGCCCTTAGGGGAGACTTTGAAATTGAAGCCTATGACTTCATGAGGCTTTGGGGGTGGGCATCTAGACTAAAGCCATAACACTGAGACACACAAGACAGTTTCAAGGAGGATAGGTTGAACTCAGAAGATTTAATTCAAAATCAACTTATGGCAAGACAGAAGCATCACATTGGAAGAGGACAGGAGGGCAAAGCTGATCGAGGCATGGTAGCCAGAAAGCAAGAGGAGCCAAGAGGAGCCAAGGAAGGGGATATAATCCACAACCACAGAGCACCGGCACACTGCTTCAAACCCAGATCCATTTCTGTTAGCACATTTAGCTATGGATTCATCCATAGATCAAACCATGGATGAGCGTAGTGTTCTAGTAATACAATCACTTTGAAAAATATTCACTTCTACGGGCTGGGGAGATAGCCCAGCAATCTAAGCACCTGCCTGGCACCACAAGGACCTGAGTTCAGTCCCCGGATTACCACCATGCCAATCCCAAAACTGGATGCAGTGGTGCATGTCTATAATCCCAGCACTAGGGAGGCTGAGACAGGAGGATTACTATGAGTTTAAACTGTGCAGTGAAAAAAAAAAAAAAAAAAATATATATATATATATATATATATATATATATCCTCACTTCTTAATACTTCAGATTTTGCAGTATATTGTAAATTAAACCATAACATTCTTGTTCTGACCCCTAAAAGTCTCATGCCCATCTCATTAGGTAACATATATGGCATTTTTATGTCATCAAAGATTTAATGGTTTCCTAAGTCTCCTCTGAATGCCAGTGCAAATGCTTCAGCTGTAGTCCCTATAAAAGCCAAAAATGAAAATTAACTACCTCCAACACACAATGGCATGAGGTAGATATTTTTATTCCCAAAGAGAGGAATGGGGCTAGGAAACAATAAGGCCAGAATGAGGTTGAAACCCTATAGGACAAGCATGAAATCCTGTAGCTCCATGTACCAGGAGTAGCTCACAGTCTGATGTGAGCTCCAAAAGGCTTGGAAATCCTCAGGCCTCTGCCCTGGCCACGAGCAGCCCACATGGACACCACCTTGGTCTGCCTCCACTTCGTGCCTGCATCTTCCTCAGCAGATGCACGTCTCTTCTCCAACCTCCTGGGGTTCCTACAGCACCTTTGACTGCACACTGACATAGTCATACATTGAACTCTTAGGCGTCCCTGGTAGGGACAGTGACCCTATTACATATCTTTGTGCTCCCTCCCAGCCCTTCTGAAATCTGAATGAAAACTTCCACAACCCCATAAACTCTGCATTCTACATCCTTGAAAGACCAGTTTCTCTTGGATAACAGCAAGCTGGCCATCAGAGTGGGCCATAGCCAGCCTGCCTTGGGCCATGGTTGCAGCAGAATCTAAGTTCCTGGATGGTTAAGTGTGGTGAAACAAATTCAGTGGCACAGGATCCCTATGCAGCCCTCCCTGAGCAGAAATCCCAGTAACTAGCTCTCTAATGAAATGGTCATACTTTTGCACCTTTGAGCCTAGCATGGAGTCTGTCGCTTCCTAAGATGCCATCAAGTTGTACTGTCCTTGTGCCTGTGCCAAGCACTTAGGTTGTTCTCTGATGGGGTTTATCACTTCATCAGCTGCATCACAGGACTCCTTTGGCCACAATATGACACGTTGTTCATTCTGGGTTGCCTTTAAGTTTTGCATACTTTTCTGTTCTTCATTTTGCCCCCAGTTCTTGGAATAAATCTGAAAATAAGCAGACAGTAGTCACAGCCTGTATTTTCATGTGCTTTGTAACTTCATTCATCAGATCAATTGGTTTACCTTTAATCTTAGTCTCCTGCAAAGTCAAAGATTACATGAAAATAAACTTTCTACCAGCATTTAACATATTCTCCCTCTAGTCCAGTTACCACTGGTGCCCCATTCCCAGCAGAAACTTCCCAAGTCTGGCCTTTACTGTCCTCATTCTTCTCAGCATCTGGGCCTCTAAACTCTGAGCATATATTGCCCCCCAGGCACTGCACCCAATATTCAAGGGCTTTTCTAGCCTCCAATCCTAAAACTTTTCAAATTTCTCCTTCAAACCAGTGCCAAAGTCTTCTGAACTACATGATGAGGAACCACCAGAAAAAGGTATCCACTTTGCTGGTACCAATTCTGTGCCCTAGTAAGTTTGTTCATTGAGTAACCACAATTCTTGCCCCCCACAGCTTAATGAAGACCTTCAATTTGGTTTGTGATTCAAGGGATTTAGTTCATGGTCATTTGGTTTCAAAGGAGAAACATCATGTTGGAAAGACATAGCAGTGAAAAGAAAATTATCAAATGACAGCTTGGAACACAGAGAGCAGGGAAAGAGAAGCAGGAGGAACAGGAAAAGGACCCAGAAGAGGAGGAGAGCAGGAGGAGCCAATAAGGAGCTGTCCTTTCTAAAAGTATGCCTCCAGTGCCATATTTCTCTTCAACAGTCATAGTCCTTCACTATCCAATATCTCTCAGTATTCCAATTCTGAACCCATGAAGCTTTTGGGGATTATTGTAGACATAAATGATAAGAGCCTGGAAAACTAAAGGTAGGGTGCATTTCTGGGAATAGATACTGTTTACATCTATTTTCAATGTCCTGTTATACTCAATATCTAGCATTGGGTGGAAGAATGAATTATGAGGGATTCAAAATAATGGAACAACAAAATGACCCATTGCCAAGGGAGAGAACAGTCGTAGAAGATGCATGTATCAGAAGTTGGAAATTGTCAGAAATACCTTGAAATAAATATGATAAA
>NW_004524660.1:5302609-5307328 GCF_000260255.1 Octodon degus | reverse complement strand
GATAAATTTCCATCCAGAGATACAAAGAAATCTATGGAAAAAATATAAACTCAAAATGTCCATGAAGAAGCACACATACATTCTATTGGAGACAAAATTCCTTTCAATGAACTTAAGAAATAAAGGAAACATCAAACAAGCCAGAAAATGAGTCAATAAAAACTATCAATGAGTGCAAAAAGAAAAAGGGGCAGTAAAAGATGACACAGAAACTGTTTTTATATCTGTGATATGACATCAAATAATCTAAAATACATACAGGGCTGGCAAGGTAGCTCAGTGGTCTAAAGCGCCTGCCCCTAGGCAAGCTTAGGCAGGTGCCGGGGGCCACAGTTTGATCCCCAGCACCACATGCTGCGCCAGCCCCAGCCTCAGGGCCAGCTTACTAAGCTGGCCAAAATTAATTAATTGATAACTAAAGGATCTCAAGTCCGCATCTTGTACAGCAATTAACCACTAAGAAGAATTTATGCAGTGTGTTATTTGTTGAATCTGTACTTCCGATTTGATTTGAAACTGTCTCATTGCTATCTGTTTATCAATAAAATTTTGAATAAAATACATACAGTTGGAAGTTGGAAATCCACTACAAAGAGCAATAGCTAAGAGCTTAAATTATTTTAGTAGACAGTGGCTGAGCACTAATATTAATTAAACAGAAACAAACTTTCTCTTCTCTCATCTCTCTTTCTTCCTGCCTCCCTCCCCTACTTTCCTCCCTGCACCTCCCTTCTTGCTCTCAACTCAAGAAACCAGAGCGATCAAAATAAAACAAAACAAAGAAAAGCACAAATACACTAAAATTCAAAAAAGGGGGTAAGGTATTGAATGGATAAAAATATTATTATGAAGAAAATTTAACATCATCCTATATTTCAATGAAAACTAGAAGGCATTTTGCTATAGTATAAAAAACTGAAATGATGTCTTATCTATTGAACTATAAAATTTTCAAGTATATATCCAAAAGTGAAACCCTTCAGAAATGAAGTCAATAAAAGCACAAAATATTTAGGGGTGATAGGAATTATATTCACATAATTGGAAGAGATTAAAGATGGCCATTGTAATTATTAAATAAAGGGGTTTAAGTGGTGTCCCTACTAACCCACTGGTAGCCTGCAATCATGTTTCACACCTCTGTTCTAGCACTTAGGGCTGGTGAAGCAGGAGGATTGTAATGTGAAGCCCAGTCTGCGCAAATTAATGATTTAGTGGAACCTAACAAATTTTTTTTAAATGAAGAACACCTGGGGATACTGCTCAGAGAAAAAGCCCTGCGTTTAATTCCTGATGACATTCACCCTCCCGAGAAGAAAAGGAAAAGGAAAGAAACATAGTAACCATGATAAAAAGTAAACATAGAAAGTATTAAGTTGATACATGGTTTCACCACTGGCAAATAAAGAGCTTAGGTGCCATCACTTCCATCTTTGAAGAAAAGAGGACCGGAGAAGTGAAATTTATTCACTTTTCTAGGACTCAACAGAGCTGGGGCTGCTAGGCTGAACACTCCCCTAAAAGCTAGAAATACATGCAAGTCCATAGGCAGAGTCGCCTTTGCATACCTGAGTGGAATGCTAGGATACACGAATGATAATTTTCATAAATTGTGATAGCTGATTGTGGACTAGTGTAACAGTGAGAGTCTTTTGAGGCTTGCAGGGTTGGGAGTCCCACCCCTTGCCGCGCTTTATTTTTAGACACTTCAGCAGGTTTGGCCTTGAAGGTCGAGACGACGTCTTTTCTATTTGCCTCCATTTCTGAGGGATCCAATTTTTGGACGTATACTTTAGAAATTGTATACTTCATGAAAAGCTTTTATGGATGGAAGAGAAGACAAATTCATGAACCAAAAAAGAAAACAATGAACAAACAAAAGCAAGAGAATATCTACGTAAAATATCAAGAAAGTCAGCAAAAGCTCTGTGATCACTTGGGTTCAAATGGATATTTTACAATGATAACAAAGGAATATTATGAAAAAAATTATGGTGACAAACTTGAAAATTAAATGAAGAAGTTTTGAATCAAAAATCTATAAAAGATCATCAAAAAATAGAAAACTCGGCCTAATTTACTATCTATTAGAGCAACTGAATAATATTTCCATTTAAACTGTCTCACAAAGATCAATAGATAATTTCTCTGGTGAATTTTAACAAATATTTAAAAGCAGAGGGAATAACTCTACATATAGATTATTTTAGAAAATACAAGTATAGATAGTACTGTCATTATCTTTTAGCATTTTATCTTGTAATCAAACTAAAGATATATAAGAAAATAAGACTGAAATAAGAGAGTCCATGAATACAGAAAGAAATTTCTTAGCAAAGTATTGACACATTAAACTATTAAATAAAATTAATCAGAAGATTGCAAGATTGATTCAAATTTATAAATCTGTATAATGTATAATATTAGTTAACATGTAAATATGAATAGATTGAGCAAAAGCATTCCACAAATCTAAGAAGCCAGGAATGATTTTTTTTTTTTAATCAGCAAGCTAAAAGAGCAGGAGGAAATTTCCTCAACTTTTTTACCAGCCATTGAGGTTAAGGTTGTCTGCTGACTGCCACTGACCAAATTAAAAGAGATCATTCACTTTGGGTTAAAATGAGAAATGATTTATTAAACCCAGCCCCAACTGAACTTTTCAATATTCTTCATGACTGTAAATTTGTACTGTTTAACTGAAGATCTTTTGTGTAAAATCTTGTCATGCGTGTACAAATAAAAAAGATCCCCCCCTAAAAAAAGCTAGCTCGAAGAGGATCAAAGGACCCTTAGTCTCAAATCGCCATCTCCCTCTGTACGTGTAGGGAAGGATCCTTTGTGGTGGGGAACAGAGGGGAGCAGTAACACAGAGAGACAACCCAAGTCTCTGCACGTGCTTTCCAGCCTCCAGCAGCCATCAGCTTATTGTTCCATCTTGCAGAGAGAAAACCGGGCTCCAGCCTCCTGAGACCAACATCTTCACGTTCGACATTGCCCTGATGATGAGGAAAGGAGGGTTGTTCATTACGTGCTCAGCCCTGGAAGTTTAGAGAAGTTGCTTATCTCTAAAGGAAAAAATTTCTAATTCTCAAGTTCCGTTTTCATTGCTGACTACAATTTGATACACCCCTCCAGCTAGTCTTCTCACTAGGAAATAACTGAATTATTTTTCTATAAAATCATGAGCAACTTCAGAATGTCAGATCTCCTTGCTCAGCAGTTTATAGGAAGTCCAAGAATGTGCAAGCAGAGAGAAAAGAGGGAACAAAATAATATAGTTAGGTTTGCAGACCAAGGGTTGGAGGAGAAGAAGGGCTATAAGGACAGCCAACATCTTGGCCCTAGCCTTTCAAGGTCAGTAAGGACTCAGGAAATAGGAAAGCCTGTGCTGTAACATCCTGTAGCTCAGTTGTGTCCCAAATTTTCTGATCAAGGAGACTTTGGGGCCACAAAGGAAAGTGATCAATGATGTAGAGTGTGCCTAAGGAAACTTACATGGAGAGAAAGCATTCTCTCAGGCTTTCACAGAGAGCAAACTAGTCAGGCAATGGCCATGACTCATCCACATGGCTGACACTAACAAAAGATCTATAAACTGCGGTACGATTCAGGGTAAATCCTGAGGGGATCTGACGGACCTTATCAGTCACAAATTTTCATTTCTTGTTATATGTGTCTTGCTCTTTTTTGGTCTTAACCATCCAGCAGAGAAGTATGAAAATGAAGTATAAAAAGTAAAGCCATATTAATATGATGAGCTGTGAAATGCTCAAGTCAACAACTTTGGACATAGACAGTTTTATGGAAAACCCACTGCTGTTGTGGACTATTGGACTATATTGGGATATTTTGCCTAATTCATGCACCTACAGTATTTAAATGACAATGGAATGCCCTTCTCTGACAGGACTAACCAAAAAAGGGGGATACAAATGAACAACCATTTTGTATATGTGTACTCAAAATAGTTAGGATGGATATACAGTTCTATTCTCTTAATTCAATGAATAGAGAGATTTGTTCTAGTGGTGTCTGAGACAGGGTGTCAGGTCTGCATCTTGTACAATGAATAACCACTAAGATAATATGCAATGTATTAATTACTGTGAAACTGTCTCATTGCTATTTATTTCTCAATAAAAATATCAAAAAATATAGTTTTAAATAAAAGTAATCATTCTACTAATCAAAGACAATATTACCATACAAACAGATTACCCAAGGAAACCCACCTACTATAAGTATTACTACACTTTAAGGGTTGGCAAGGTAGCTCATGGGACTAAGTGCCTGTTTAGGCAAGTGCAAGGACCAGGGTTTGATTCCCAGAAACATGTGCCATGCCAGCCCTGTACCCAGGCATGCTGAGCTGGCCACTGAGACAGGTTGTGGTGGTGCATATCTGTAATCCCAGCGCTGGGGACGCTGAGACAGGAGGATCATGAGAAGTCCAAGCTGCATAGTGAGACCCTGTTCCAACTACATAATCTGTTTATAATTTATTTCAATTAATGTACGTTTGCTGATATATCAAATATATACCATAAATATGCATAATTTGTTAAACAAATTTAAAAATGAAATGAAACTGCCAACTCTCACTTGACCTTTACACATTGTATACATGCATCACATTGTCACACTATACTACATGGATGTGTATAATTAAAATAAAAATAATTAGTAATAAAATTAAATCAAGGTTTGTTTAAAAGT
>NW_004524660.1:5259913-5302394 GCF_000260255.1 Octodon degus | reverse complement strand
AAAAGCACTTATTTCCATTAAAATAATTATATTTTTCTGGATTGAAAAAAATATATTTTTATGTAATTACTATTGATCACTTGGAATTAAAATTTTAAGATTCCATTAATAATACTATTGAACTGTGCAGTTATTTAGTAAAACAATAACACTATACGTTAAAGACCAAAATAATTAAAATTATAAAACATGACTGGGAGATGTTAGTGAAACTTTAATTAAATGGAAAGATTTGTCATGTTCATGGACTGAAAGATATAGTGGTGTGAAGACGTCCACCATAGCCTTTGAACTGGCCTATACCTGCAAAATCATTTCAACTGCGCACTACGATTTTGTTTTTGAAAGTCAGCAAATCAAATGATATTATAGAAGCTTATGCCTGAAAGTGGGATAGTGGCTCCTCTCCAGCTCCAGGGATTGCACCAGGCCCACAGCAGACGTGTGAGCGGCTGGTAGTATTCCTTTTGCTCTGCTGCTGTTTGTAAGAGTGTATTTTAGCTTGATGAAACTGCATTAAGTGTGACCCTTCCGTTCTGAATATCTATCTATGTGTATCATTATTTTGACAACTTTCTTCAAAAATGAAAGAGACAACCGATGTATTAATTATTGAAACTATCCTACTACTTGTTTGAGAAACTGTTTCATTGTTATTTGTTTCTCAATAAAATTAATTTTAAAAATTTGTAAAATAGTTATGCACAAGATTGATTAATAAAAAACTATGCTAATATGTTCTTACATAGAAAAATGGAAAAGACATCCAAACAGAAAAGGTGTGTAGTAATCATTCCCTAAAATGCTTACTTAGAAATAGCAAATCATGAAGCAAAAATGTTAGTCCTAAAACAAATATTAGGCAACAGTGTTTCCATGTCTCCTTAATTTTATCTACGTGACAACAAAAAATCATTTGTTTTCAACTCAAATCACTACGGATGGACCAAAAGCCAAATCTTGCCTCACAAATCTGTGGTTTCTTGTTTCTATGGCTATTCAAAAAAATATTTATGCTCTCAGTGACTAGTACAAGTGACATCCCTCCGTTGATATTTGAAATTATTGCGATTTAACTCTAACTCTGCCACAGACTCCAGAGCCATCTAGACAGTCCTAGAAAGCACTCCAGTTCACATGGATGGCTGCAAGTTTCTAGATTCAGAAGCCATTGAGAGGCTTCTCAGACTTGGTCATGTTTATAATTCTTTACTCTTCTGTGGCTAGCTGATAGACAATTTTCAACCTATAGAATTGAGCAAGAGCTCATATCATGTATAGAGTTTTAATGTCTAAATCTATAGTATTTTAAAATCCTGTTTGCACCTCAGATACAATTCTCCCAGTATTTGTTCTAATCAAGAGGGAACATTTTTGCAAAAGGAGTTAAACTTAAGAGAGTCAGTTTAAGTCTGGCCTTGTCCTTTGTAATGAACAAGCAGTAAAGAAGACTAAGTAGACATTAAAAGCAGGTGAAACAGCACGGGTCAGATTTTTAGAGATATTTAACCTGGATTACTCAGTTTCTGGAACAAGTTGCTATAATTCATGTAATGCCCTGTAGTAAGCAGATTTGTCACCATTATTATAATGTATTCCTCAGAAACATTTCAAAATTCAAAAATAATGGTCTTATTCCAATTTCCAGGGCATAGTTTTTGCAGCTTATGCAACTGAAAGAACCATCAGCTAAGTAATAACAATACAAAACTAGGAAGCTTTGTTCTAAAAGTGTTGCATTAAAATCAGATGTGGGGGCTGGAGAGATGGCTCAGTGGTCTAAAGCACCTACTTGAAACAAGCTTGGCAAAGCACAGGGACCGCGGTTCGATCCCCCAGCACCACATGCCAGCCAGCCCGCCCCCTGGTGGGCTGAGCTGGCCACACACACACACAATAAATAAAAATAAATAAATAATTTTAAAAAAATGATTAAAAAAAAATCAGATGTGGGATACAGGTAGGTATGACTTAGGTTCTCTAGTAGATGTTGTAGGGTGAGGAGGTTCCTGTCCTTTCCCTACACCGGGCTCAAAGGGCACTCTTTTTTAACCAAGAAAAGAAAATCAGTACAAATAATGACCTCACCTGATTCAAGTGATTGAGTGGTCGAAGGTGAGTTAATAAGGAGGCTGAAACCTTTGTGTCTCTGACCCTCTTTTCACAAGGAAGAGTGGAAAGAAGTTAAATTCCTTTTAGCTGGAGGAAAACTTTTAATGGCAATTGGCAGATGAGCACAAAGCGTTACTGCTATCCCCGTGCATGGATGAAGACAACTCTTGGTCTCCGTTCATGTCTTTGCAGTGTGGGCTCAGTGAAGAGACAGTAGAGAAGATTAACTGAGCGATGCAGATAAAGCTAGGTTCTGCTAAGCATCATGCTTAGCAAAGTACAAATCTGTTACCGGATATTATGTTATTACTGTCACTTAGAGTTTAAACGCAGCGTTCTATTTTACCCCAGGTTATCAAGCCTTCTACGGTACATTATTAAGAGACAGAGTATTTAATAATCAAGGGATTTGCCTTGCATTACTATATTCTTCCTTTGTTACTGTTCAAAGTTGTCCCTTGAGACCTTGATAGACAAGTCATAGAGGCAGGATCTGAGTATTTCTTTCTTAGGCAAACATCTATCAGTACCTCAAATACCACTAAATCTCCAAAGAAGGCAGCATGATAACAGGGTCATAAAACTTAATGGAGTCTGCAGTCTGCCAAAATTCCTTAGCTATTGCATCTAGGGCAGTTTTTCATCTGATCAGTATCATCTGTCTTTTTCTGTAAAATGCATATTAAAGTATCTGCCTCATAAGATTCTGACAGCCTCACAGGTTTCAGAACAGAATCTGAAGTACGATACGCACTCCCCAAATGGAACCCAACTGTATTAATAGTTTCACATAGAGCAAGAGAATCTGCTCTCTAAAACTATTTAAATTTAAATTTATTAAAATCAGAAATAAGAACCCAAAAGAGAATACAGGTTCTCCAGAACTCAAGAAGTAAAAATTATTGATGACGAAAGGTCCCTTTAGGAAGCTGCATTCCTAAGTCCACGATCATCAAAAAGCACTTTCAGAATGATGGGAACATTTTCAAACACACCTGTGCGTGGCAGATGTGTCATGAAGTTTATACCTGTGTCCTACACCGCTGACAACATAAAATGAAACTGAAACAGCATCTGTCTTGCAGAGAAGCACGAGAGGCGGAACTTTCTGGCATCCATAGGATGTCACAGAGACACAAGGTGTTTCTATAGAGACACAAGCACAGGCCTTGTCTTAGGTATTGACTCCTAAAATAGTCGTGGTTGCAGGGTAGATATGACGATAGTATACCACATTTGTGTGTGAAAATGCCACAGTGGAATCTATTAGTCTGTACAATCAGAAAGTGCTCATCAAAAAGGAAAATGATCATGCCATCCCATAGCTACTCAGTAAATATTTGGAAAGTATATAAACAAGTGAACAAAGAACAAATTATTTGTGTAGATATATTGCCAGTGTATCTTACATTCACATTTCTCTTTTAAGTATAATAAATTTCTAGTTTATTCAGCATGGCTTTAGGGCTTGTTCTGGTGATTTATAACTTACAACAACAACAAATTAATTATCAGAGCAATATGCATAATTAGAGTTCTATCTTTTGTTCTTGAAACAAAAGAGTATTTTGCATTGTGTTTTCATTTTAAATGGTGTTTATTTTAGTAGAAACAAACAAAAACTAAAAGTGCATGTGTTCCTGCCCCTTGTCGCAGGAACAAGGGATCATTCCTAACATGATGTCATAATTAGGAAGCCTCAGCTTTTAACTAGTACTTTAAGAGTCATTGAAAAATATTTGCTGAGCCTTTCATTCTCTATTAGGTCTCCAGCGATTCCTCAGGAGAGAAATCCTTCATGATTGTGCAGAGCTTTCCTCATTCACTGTTGTGGGCACCACAGAAAACAAGGCAGTCTCTGCCCCGCCCTTACTTGAGGTTCTTTTTCCTATTTTCCAGGACATGGCTTCCTAACCAAAGTGTACGTCTTCGTTCTCACTGCGCTCCGTGTATGTTTCTGTGTTTGAGAGGGCAGGGGCTTGATCATAACAAACAAATTCCAACCAAAATAAAATACTTTTAAAAGCCTCATAAGACCTATACAAATACATTTTTCTGGATTTCAGAAACAGATACAATCTCAAATTAGAAATGAGAAAATTCTTGCTTTCTCTTCACTTTGTGGTGAGGGAATATAATAATTCTAAACTCAAAATAAAATTAGGATATTTTAGAAGTTAAAAAATACCACCTTGAATGAGTGGTATAACTACTCTCTTACAAATTTGTATTGTAATTGCTTTCCTATATGTCTACTTCACTGTTCACCAAATTTCAAGGTTAAAAATTTGAATGTATTTTCAATTGCATATTTGATTTATGTAATGCTACCTGCTTTGTTTCCAAAAAATACCTCTGCTTGGTTTTTGTTGTCTTGGATAATTTGCTCACAGCTGAGACAAAAGACTGACACCCAAAGTAAAAGAAGGGCAGGTTTGTTGAGCTTTCAACTTGTAGGTTTCAACTCATAATCCACTAGCTCCCAGGCAGATGGCTCGTTGCAGAAGGGCAACATTCATGTCATCTGAGGAAACCTAAACAAAAGCGACAAGACACTATCCCTTATTTTGTACCCAGCCTTATCACCCTAGGGTGGGTGAAGTACTCACATGTGTAATCGCACAGTGAACCATGAAGTCATCCCAGACACTAGGTTCAGCCACCTCTTAAGAGCCTGCCACCCACAAAACTGTATGAGGCAGTAGGAGAACATCTGGGCACAAACCATAGCATATGCATATATAAAAGTAAATACTTTTCAAAATATACTTTATAAGTATGCACGCTTGTATATAATCATGTGCCATGCAATGCTGTTTCTGTAAGTGACAAATTGTGTGTGCAGCAGTGTTCCCATAAGATAATGATGGAGCTGAAAATTCTCTGTCACCTGGTGACACTATAGTCATCAAAAGTGGAGCACAGTGTGTCACCCGTGACTGCAGTAAGAGTGTGAACATATTTATTATGTTGTCAGGCAATGAAAGTGTGCCGCATGTGATTATGTATGGTCCATAATTTCCAATAAAGATAATGAATAACTGCTGGTTGTGTACTTAATGCACTATACATTTGATTATTGCTCTAGATTGTCCACCTACTTGTTAAAAATATCTTAGCGTAAAGCAGTCCATCGTGTTACACCAGCAGCAGCAGCCCCGTACATCTCACATTCACCAGATCTCCTGATTACACGCAGAGGCCTTGTCAGGTTCTGATCTGTGTCGTGGGCTTACAGAAATACACGCTACGGCATTCACATAGAGAAGCTGTCACCGACACACATGTCCTCAGAACATAGTCTCATCATTAAGTGACCCATGACTATATATGTCACTTTGTGCATATTAAGAATGTATTAATATGAAGGCCTCTCGTATCGGAGGAACCCCAAATGTCTTCTGGGGTATTTGGATATGTGCTTGTAGAGTGTGTGGGGCACGGAATGAGAGTAGTGCCCGCACGTGGGACAGGAACTTTAGAGCTGATGCGTAAAGAACTGTGTAGTCGACTTCACTTCTTCCAAGTTGATACTCTAGTAAATATCAAAATGCCATCTTTCAAAAAAACTTTAAATCTTTTCTTATTTTTATATTACACATTCTCCAGAACAACCATAGCTAGGAAGACAGACAGACAGACAGACAGACAGACAGACAGACAGACAGACAGACAGATTTACAATGCAGGTTGCTCATGGAATCACGGAGCCTGACAGTTCTCACTATCTGGTGTTAACAAGACAGAGACTGAAGCAAACACATGTCAGGGCTCCAGTGTAACTGTGAAGCTTAGAAAACCGAACTCATGGTTGGCCTAAGCCTCTGTGTGACGGCAGAAAAGTATTCATATCCTGACTGAACCAGTCAGAGAGCAAATTTACTTGTCCTATGCGGTTTTGTTTGTTCGGTTGTGCTTTGCTTTCTTTGTTGGCTATGGTCAGTTTTAATGGTCTATTTCACTTCATCTACAGACTCAGATGATAACTTCTACAAACACCCACCCAGATATACCCAGAAAAACAAAAACATTAAACCAGATATCTGGGCTTTTGATGATCCAGTCAAGTCGACACACACAATTGGTTGTGGGAACACTCCTCCAAAACGCCACTGCTGGCTGTACGGCAGGCAAGTTCATAGGTAGAAGGATGCAGCAAAGCCACCTCCAGCGTGTAAATGTAGGTGTGTAGCTGCCACACGGCTGATTTGGGTGTCTTATTCTCCCAAAAAATATTCCAGCAAAGAACTGACTGACTTTAAGTAAAACACTCCAAATTCATGTGTTACCTGGAGGAAGAGTCACAGTGAAACAGTTCAGATATTTCCAGGATGGCGTGAAAATGAAGAGAATTTATTCAAAAACCAACAGTAGTTAACAAAAAGGAAGAAATCTGGCAGCTGTCTTGAAGTGGATTCAGAAAATAATCCAGGGACACTGACTGGTGAGATGGCTTGTCGGTCTAAGTGTCTGCCTGTCAAGTACAAGACACAGGTTCCATCCCCCCGGTACCACGTATGCGCCAGCCCCAATCCCAGGATGGCGGCGCACGCCTGTAGCTCTAGAGCTGTGGAAGCTGAGACAAGAGGATCCCTATGAGTCTGAGCTGCATAGTGAGAACCTGCACCAAATTAATTAATTAATTAACAATAATAATAATAGTTATTATTATTATTCAGGGGCACTCTTTAAATCCCAAGCTACCTCTTCCTTATCTTCAATGGTAGCCATAAACCAGTATAACCATTAAACCAGTATACTGTCTCTGATTCTTTTCTACACATTGAAGTCTGCCTCCTTTTCTTTTGTTCTACCTTAAACCAATCCACTTCACATTCCCAAGTATCCAGCTACCTGAACCATGGCCTTGCTGCCGCATGGACCCATCTACCACTCTTTCTTACCTTTCCCTTCCCTTTGTGGTGTGTTCCACTGTTTCCACTGCTGTGACCTCTTGCTAATTCCAACTGGAATCAGGTCACTTAGGACCTTAAGAAACAGATCTACCGGTGAGCCTCTACGTGGCGTAAAGTGAGGGCCAGCATTCTGGTCTGCGTAGGGTTTTGTCATGGCGTCTCATCTCCTTGCCCAGAACTCACTCAGATTCTTCCCTTTGTATTCTGATACATGGGTATGATGGTTTGAATGTCTCCCCTAAAATACAGTGAAAATTAATTGTCCTCATAAAAGTATTAAGTGGTAACTACGCATGGAGGTGTTGCCTCCATGACTAGCTTTATGTCAATATGGCAGGAGCAGATTAGGTTTTGCTATCTCAGCCTCATGTGCCTTTGTTTGCTGTACAGACTATAAAAATGTGTTGAATAAACTTCTGTGCTCATAGATTACACAATCTGTGATACTTTGTTTTGCCAGCAAAAACAAAAAATGAAAAAAACCTAAACATGACTAAAGATTACTTTTATGCTAAGATTGGATTAATAAATCTTAAATAAATTAGGACTAACTTAATGATCCGATCTTTAAATATAAAAGCGTCTTATAATTTTTAATGCATTTACTAATAGGGAATGCCTGTTAGTTTGTTTAAATTATTTTAGCTGAACCCACTTTTGGATCCATTAAGGATCATGTAATAGATTGTAACATTACAAGTTGCATACAAGGACCCTCCAATAACGTAAGGTCAGAAAAATAAATTTATAAAATACAAATAGACAAGCAAAAGCCAACCAAGAAATGTCAATAAACAAGTTCAATGGCAGTGAAACTCAGAAGTTGAAAATGCCAGTGAGTTTGAATTGATTGTCTACCTTTATAACATATTACACAAACAATGAAACCCAATGTTACTTTAGATTCCAAAAAGCAGCCATTGTCAATGTACAGAGCAGAATTTCCTAGAAAGGTTTGTTAAAAAGGCATACACTTATCCCTGACAGGTGTTGAATTCAATTTAGTAGAACTTTAAAGAGACCTAAGAAAGACTGCTGGCTGAATTTGAACATCGTGGTGAATGGTGCTAACTCTTCTATGTATATCATTTTTGTAGCATTTTTACTTTGTCAGAGGTAAAAGATGTATACTGGTCATATGGGACTACAGCTGAGCCTACTTTGCACACTACATTTTATTGTTAGCCAAACCAGTACTTTTTAAGCTCCTCAACTCCAACATCAGCTCAAAGATCATGTAAATTATCTCTGCTTAACCACCTTACCCAAGGTAGCCAATCCCCTCTTCATGTCTCTGAACTATGTCATAACCCTTCATGAGTAGAGTAAATATTTGCCAGCAGAAGATATTTATAGATATTTATTATTAACAACTAATAGTGGAAATATGCTTCTATGCCTTCATTTTGAACGAATTATAAACAGCATATCTATTGAAATATACCTGATGATGCAGCAGATCTGAACCAGCCCCGAGATCTTACAAGCCCACCAAGTTCCAAGTTGAAGTGTTGCTCTCTATCCTTGCTCATATTTGAATAATAGGACAAACACTATATGCACACAAAGAAGTCAAAATTTGTGACATAAGATTCTCTCACTGATAGTACTTGATTAAAATTCACCTGAATGTAATAAATTCTTAATAACATAGTTGGGAGAATTGCAATGACTTTTGAAATTTATGTATTTGGTAAATTCATCTATCTTAGCAAGTTGAAATTATTTATTGATTTATTTTCATTTTGTGTGCTTGGTACAGGGTCTCATTACACAGATCAGACTCAGTGATCCTCCTGTTTTCAGCCTCCCAAGCACTAGGATTACAGGTGCATACCACCATGCCGAGTCTCAGTAGTCATCTCAGTGCAGCCCGGGGACAGGGCCAGCATGGCATGCCAGGTATCAAATTCCAGTTGTTGTACCTGCATAAGCAGGTGCTTCAGTCTGCTGAGCTATCTGGCCAGTCCTACATTTTTTTGTTTAGATATCACTGTCCTGCATTAAATACTTTATTAACTTTTGCACAGTTTTAGTCAAAGGGATATTATGAATGATTAAAGGCATTTATTGATTTGTTTCTACCCAATGTATTTCAGTACTAATTGGATTTGAGATATAATTTTTTGGATCAGTTTTTACTTGTAAGAGATTCTCAGATGCATCTAACACAGATTGCTCTAGGACTTTATCGAGGTAATATCCGTATCGCAGTATTTTCTAGAGTAATGATAGACAAATCCAATATGAAATAATAATTTGCATAGTACTTTACACGTCACAAGATGTCTATATATGCTATCATATTATCACAACAATAACATGGCTTGAGATTCTATTCTTATAATACCCTGACTCAAAGGGATGACATGAGTTCTTCAGCATCATCTATTTAATAAGTGATGCTGAAACCAAAAATCTCATCAGGATTTCTACTTCTTCTTAGGTTAGTGCTTCAAGTTCAGGAAGTTGGCACTGCCGCGGAGTTGTATTGCCTGATATAATGTCCATAGTAGCATTTGAGGACGCCCCACGTAACAGGGAGTGTAAATGCTCATAGCAAAACAAAAGCCATGCAACTTGTTGGCTGACAATATGTCTTTTGAATGCACAATGACCCACAAAACACTTGGTGAGGAGTGGCACAGAAAAGTCAAATAAAACAGTAATTATCATGCACTGGAAAAAATAGCACAGTTAATTCTATCTCATAATAGTTTTCAGAAATTATAATTCTTTGTTTACCTTGGAAAAGACAGTGTGGTATATTATTGCGTACACGGAGTAAAAGAACAGATTTTTTGGATAAATTTTTAATTATGTCTTCGGTTTCTTTACTGACAGCAATTGATTTAGATTTTTATATCTTCTGGTTTCAGTTTTGGTAATTCATATGTACCAGGAATCTGTCCATTTCTTCTGTGCTTTCCATATTATTAGAATATAGTTTCTTGAAGTAGATATTGAAGATTTTCTGGATTTCTAGACACCTGTCGTGATTCACCCATTTTATTCCTAATTGCGTAGGTTTGAGTTGTTTCTTCTTTTTTAATAAGGTTGAGTGAGGGTGTGAAAACTTTATTTAATTTTTCAAAGAACGGACTCTTGGCTGATTTTCTATTTTTCTCCCAGTATTTGTTACATTAATTTCTCCTCTCACTTCTTTAATTCCTTTTCTCATCTGAGCTTTGGTCTTGACGTCATCTTCTTTTCCCAGATACTTGAAATTCAATATGAGATTGTTTATTTGCATTCACTCTGTTTTCCTGATGAATTTCCCCCATAGGACTGCTTTGATTACGTCCCATAAGTTCTGGTGTGTTGTTTTGACAATATCATTTAGTTATCAGAACTCTTTAATTTCTACATGAATTTCACCTGTGACTTGCGGCTTGCTCAGGAGGATACTATTTAATGTCCATGTGTTCATGAAGGGCTTGTGATTTCTTTTGCTATTGATTTCCAATTTTATTGCACAATGATCTGATAACATCTATAAGAAATTTTCAATTTCTTTGCATTTATTTAAGAATGTGTTATGAACTAGTATTTGGTCTATTATGGAGAACATACCATGTGAATCTAAGGAGAATGTGTATTCTGATGTTGTGGGGTGGAGCACTGTAGACATCTTCTTAGTCTATTTGCTCAAAAGTTTGACTCAGGTATGAAATGTCATTAAGTTTTTTCTAGTTCATCTGTATTTGTAACACTGGGGTACTCAGATCTTCCATTAAATTGTATTGATGTTTATTTGATTTTTCATATCTTTTTATGTAGTTTGATGCATATTTTATAATTTACTATGTATATATTTGTAATTATTATCTCTTCCTCTTGGATTTTTTCCCCTTAACAAGGATGTAGTTTCTTTTTCTCTCTTAATCACTGTTGGCTTGAAATCCAACCTGTCTGAAAGTAGAATATCTATCCCTGCTTTTTCTGGCTTCCTGTTGCATGGAGTATCATATTTCATTCTTAGACTTTCTTTCTATGAGTTTCTTTTCTAATTAAATGTGTTTCTTGTATGCAGCATATTGTTGGATCTTGCTTCTTGATCCATTCTGCCAGTCTGTTTCTTTTCATTGGTGAATTAAGACCATTAACATTGATGATTGTAACCAACATGTCTTTGATTTATCTTTCTCTTATTAGTTTTCAAGTTTAGTTTCCCTTTCATTTCCCTGTTTACTTGTTTGCCTTGCCTGACAATTGCATTGCCTAATTCTTTCTATTAGTAATATTAGAATTTTGGTCTTCATTATCTCTTTCTAAAATATCTTTCAGAAAATATGGATTGTCAGCTTGTTGGGCATGAGTTTCCTTGCTTTATTTATTTATTTTTGTATCTTATTTCTCCATTGATTTTGAAAGATAATTTTGAAAGGTACACCAATCTTGGTAAGAAGTTGTTTTCTTTTGAGGCTTGAAATACTGTATTCCAAGCTCTCCTTGACTTGAGGGTTTGTGTTTGAGAAATCCACTGTGATTCTGTTAGACTTTCCTACATGGATGACTTTTCCTCTTTTCTCAAACAGCTTTAAATACTCTGTTCTTGTATTGCATTTCTGGAAGCGTGACTATTATATGCCTCAGTTGAGATTTATTTCAGTCCTACTTAATTGGACTTCTCTAGGGCTAACTTAACTGTATGTCAAATTATTTTCCCCTGCTTTTGAATTATTTTTGCCATAACTTCATGAACATATTTTTATGCTATTTGTGCTGTCGCCTGCTTTTTCATTGACTCAGATCAATCTTATGTTATCTTTGCATCACCTAGCAGCTGCTGGATTGATTTCTCCTAGATCCTTGCTATTTTTAAGAAATCTTTCTTTCCGTGATTGCTAACCACAATCCTGCCTTCTGTATTTGTTATTCGGTCTTCACATTGGTTCATACTGATGCATAAACTTTCAATGTAATTTTTAATCTCCTAGATATGCTTGCTAATTTTAAAGAGAATAAAAAATAGATAAGACATTAAAAATGATGCACAATCTCAAAAAAACATGATTGCTATTCAACAGTGGTTGTTATATTGTACATTGTTGTCTTCAATGTTGTTGCTCAAATTACTAGATACAACATATGAAATTGGGCAAAATTGGGTTGTTTCTTGATGCACTCTGCCAGTCTGTTTCTTTTAATTGGTGAATTGGAGCCATTTACATTGATGGTTATAACTGATATGTATTGACTTAACTGTGTCATGTTATTTTTGTGATGCTGTTTATTTGTGATCTGTTTATTTCCTCTGAGGGCTTTTATTTTTTGTTTTTTAAATTTCTTATAACTTTATTTTTGTAAATAAATTGTTTATAAACTTAAATGAATATAACAATAAAAATGGCCCAAAATAAAAATGAAGAATTTACAGATCAGGCATGTAATAGTTCAGTCTTTGTCAAAATCAAGAAACAAATATTCATATAATTAGACTTCTCAAAGTAGAAAGGGGGCAATAAATATTTACAGATTTAAAATTTCTGAATTTACTTGAACTTATAACACCACATTTCCAAGAAAAATGAGCATTTTGCACAATAAATTTGAATAAAATCATACTCAGATTTACAAAAATGAAATTGTCCAAAACTTATTATAAAGAAAAAAATTATTAAAGCATATACATAAAAAAATTCGCTATGGATGAACAAAATTCAATAGCATATTACTTCACATTAGAAAGGAAAAAAAAGACCATGTGTGTAAGAAACTACACTAAAGTACTGAAAAAATGACAAAATATAGATCTGTCCTCTTTGAATTTTATACTTAGCAAACATACCTTTGAAAACTAAAAGTAAAATATTTTCTAGCTATACAAACTCAAAATATTCTAACACCTCCAGATGTAACATATAACAAATAACAAAAAGCATATTTCAGAAGGCAAGAGAAGCTGCTGGATGCTCCTGGATGAAGACTAAAGAGCTCTCAAAAATAATGGTTATGCAGGACTATGTAAAATATATTAGATGAACCCATTTAAAAGGTTGTTAAACATTTCTGTGAAACAGTATCAATCTTATATCGAGATATACACATATTTTTTCATATGTGTGTGTAAAAGATAGGGAAGAAGTAATATAAAGTCAATGGAAAATGGAAATATAATTTTAAAGTTTCTGATACAAGGAGAAAATATCACGTGTTTTTTAAATAGATTGTAAGTCAAATATACAGTATAAATTTTAATACAAAAATTAAGATTAAGCCATATTCAGAAAATTAAATACTAATTAATTGAAAACTAAATGTTTCAGAACAATTGAACTAAGAAAAAGTTTTCATGATAGCAAAGAAGTACTAAGAGTAAAACATAAGATAAATACTGGAATGACAAATAAATGGCCAGTACTTCTAACAGTTTGGGGATAGGATATTGCACAAAGTTCTAGTGTGTGGTGGACATGGATAATGTCCATAACACTTACTGGTGGCCAGGGGTCACTTGGGGGATTGACATGCTACTATTTACTTGATATCCACCCTGTAGACCCAGACAGAATCATGACCCATAGGATACAGGGTAAGTCCATTTGTAGAGTATGCAGATGGAAATATCTTGCTGCTATATACAACAGAATAGCTGAAAGACTGCTTTTGTATCCTCTTATTCTCCTTTTTTTTTTCCTTCTTTCCTCTCCTCTTTTTTAATTGTTTGCCCTATTTGGTGGGTTCTTTCCATTCTCATTCATGGAGTTGTGGTCATTTTGCTCCTTCTCTAGAACATCTTTTAGTAGTCTGTGTAGGCTTGGCTTTGTCATCATGAACTTCTTAAGCTGTTCTTTGTCATGGAAGTATTTCACTTCTCCATTATACTTGAAAGAGAGCTTTGCAGGGTATATCAGTCTGGGTTGGAATTTGTTTTCTTGTAAGACTTGAAGTACTCTGCTCCATGCTTTTCTTGCCTTGATGGTTTGTGAAGAGAAATCTGCAGTTATCCTGATGGGTTTTCCTTTAAACATGATCTGTTTCTTTTCTTTAGCGGTGTTTAGAATACTGTTCATGTGCTGAATTTCTGGGATCTTAATTGTTATATGTCTGGGTGTGTTTTTAATTAGGTTGATATTATTTGGAGTTCTATATGCTTCAGTTACATGAATGTCAGATATTTTCCCCATATTTGGGAAGTTTTCTGCTATTACTTCCATCCATATTCTTTTTATATCATTTGTATTGGCTCCTTCCTTCTCATTGATGCTTATTAGTCTCATGTTGTTCATCTTTTCATTGTCTTGTAGGTATCGAATTATTTTTTCTTGCATCCTAGTTGTTTTTATGAGATCTTTTCTTACATTTTCACTAGGTACAATGGTGTCTTTAATGTCTGAAAGTCTATTCTCACTTTCATTCAAACGTTTTTGCCAGCTTGTGAATAAGGTTTTAAGTTCCTGTATATCACTTTGGATCTGCTTCATGCATTCTATTTCTTTCCTATATTGCATATTCAAGAATTCCATCATTTTTATATTCTGCTCTATTTTTCTTATCAGTGTCTTCTTTAGGAGCACTTAGTACTTCTTTCTATCATTTCTTTTTTTAACTTAAGAAATTATTTCTAATATGATTTCCTCTATACCTTTCTGCAGTTGTTTCTTTACTTCATATGCTATTATTTCAGAGATTTCAGGAGTGTGATTTCCAATTTCTTCTGTGCTAGTGTCTTCTGCATTTGTTCTGGGTGGGCTCGGGGCCTGAGACTGCATTCTGCTCCTTTTCTTTTGCCATTTTCCACAGCACTGTGTTCTGACCTTTGGTGTAGAGCTTAGAGTTATTATCTTAGCACCAAATCTGGATCTACCAAGTTCATACTCGTCCAAGTGAGTGTTGCTGTGCTCCACTTCTTCCTGTTGCAGCCTTTTGAGTTGAACCCTCTGTGCCACTCTGGCAAGATGTTCTGTTCCTGAATCAGCCGGGTGGGCCTTGCCTCTAGCCTTTTTTCAGGGAGTTCTGCTGCCAGTTCCATGCTGGGCCTGGGCTCTGGGTTGAATCAGGATCCGGAGGGCCCCAGGTTGTCTCACTCACATGCCGGGCCTGGGCTGTGGGTCAAATCTCTGACAGCTTTTAGTATGTTGTTCTTGTGCTGAATTTCTGGGATCTTGTTTATTATATGTCTCTCTGTACATTAATTTTGGCTGATGCACGTTGGAGTCCTGTATGCTTCACTGAGTTGTATGTCAGATTCTTTTTCCACGCCTGGGAAGCTTTCTGCTATTATTTCTGCACATGGTCCTTTGTGCTGACTCCTTTTTTATTAACATCTATCAGTGTTATATTGTTCATCTTTGTGTCATTTTTTAGATATTGGATTATTGTTTCCTGGTTCCTTGCTATTTTTAAGAACTCTTTCCTTACCTGGGCACTAGCTGCAATTATGACTTCAAGGTCTGAAAGTCTATCCTCATTTTCATTCAAACAATTTTACTAGATTTTAATGCAGTTCTCCTGTTATCTCTTTGAATCTGTTTCATGTCTTCTATTTTTTTCCTATATTGTTCATTCAAAGTTTCCATCATTTTTCTGTTTTTATTTTCATTAATGTTTTCTGTAGATATGCCTAGCAATTCTTTCTCTATGGTTACCATTACTTTTTTTTTAACCTGAGAGATTACTTCTGATCTGATTTCTGCTACAATTGCCTAGATCTGTTTCTTTGCTTCATTTGCTATGACTTCAGAGATTTCAGGTGTGTGACTTACAACTGCTTTTATTTTGATGTTTCCTAGACTTGTTCTGAGTGGGATGGGGCTTTGAGGTTGCATTTTGCCCTTTTACTTTTCATTCTCTATTTCAGAAAGTACTCCTTATTTTTATTTCTTTGATAGTCCTTGTAAAATTTGGATGTAAGGTCGATATATTACCACTATCAAGGTCACTCTAGAAGAAGTCTATTCTTCAAGGATTTCTACTGCATGTTGGAGATTCTCAGTTTGCAACTGTTCTGAGATCTTGCCTTCCTAACCAATGAGAGGAGGATGTTGATTTCCATTTGGTACTCTCCTCCATCTTTAGGTGTAGGGCTATGTTGCGGTTATTACCCCAGAGCTTCGCAATATCATTAGCCAAGGGAGAATAAGTGGTTAAAACCAATATGATACCTAGCTACAGTAGTACAATTTGCAAAATCGACAACATGTTAGGAAAATAAAAGGATTCTCTGGAATAGAATTGTGTGGCACCCACACCTGTACTTTGAATCAGATTGTATAATGCATAAGAAAATATTAATTTGCTGTGCTCAAATAGGGGGACTTGACTGATGTAATCTTTGTAACAATATACTTTCCTATGTGTAGACTGTACTTCTCATATGTAGATCCCAACTCCATAAGGAAAACAGGTGTACATGGCATGGTCAGTAGGGAATGAAGTCCAATAAATAGGAAGCTAAAAAAATGTTTATGTGTCATGGTGGAAATAGGACAGAAATTTTGCAAATACCTCTTGTGGATGTGACATAGTTATGAAAAACATGATCCTAAATGGCAGTCCAGGTATGAAGAAAATTTCATAAAGAATGTCAATTACCTATTATAAAATGGTAAATCTGCAAATGAACTGCTGTGTGTCCAAGTTCACTTACCATTAAGTAACTCAGTGTGGTATTTTATTTGGTGGGGTAGAGTGATGTCATAAACTAAATGATTCCACAAAAGATAAAATAATATCACATTTCAAAAGCACTTAATGCAATGAAAGAAAATGATTGCTGGTGAGTACTATCTATATTTCCTAGCATGGAGGACAGATTGTTGAAAATTCCATGTAGTCTGGCCCAAAGCTGAAAAGCACCATAACTCCCAACATGTTTCATTCTTGTCTTTCAAGGTAGTCTTTCTTCTGCTTTTCTGAATGGATCAGATAAGTCAGAAAACCCCAGTGAAGTCTAATTAGGGATGCACTTTTATATTTATCTAGAGGAAAATGTGTTCTGAGCTAATGAGGCATTGCAGGGAAAATACGCTTAGCTGTAAGCAATCTTCATGAGAAGAGACCATTTCAGCAGCCTGATTCCAGCACAGTGCTGTGCTTGCTTGTGTCATCGAGGAAGGAATTGTCTCTTCAACTTCTCTTGCTTGAACCAAATTTCACTCAAAAGTGAACACATCAGAGGATACCTTAAATGTCTGCTGTAAGGAAGACAAAGGCAACAGCCTTCCTTAAAACTCAGGAAGATTATTTCTTCAGAAATAAAATTCTTCAAATAATTCAAGTTCCATTAGATTCACAGCAAATAAAAATAAAGTTATGTTGAAAATTAAAGACGCCATTCTTAACATATGCATTTTCCTATGTTTCTTTATATAGAGAAAGCAAGTTTTTGTAAAAGTTGGATATTGCCTCAAATTACAATAGAACTTAAATGGTACTAACTAGGTCAGATTATGTTGGGTAATAGTCAATGCTCTAAAAGACTGATTTACTTGCAGCATCTTCAGTATGGAGAATAGTCTTCAACCCAGGCTTGATGGAGACTGATTTATGAGTAACCAAAGCACTGAGCTCCTTATGCAGGTCATTTCAGGCACAAGATCTACTTTCGGTCCCAGTATTCCCTTTGAAATAGCTCCAAGCACTCTGCTAGTTTAAAGACCACACTTGCCCTTTCTCTGAATTGCGGTCTTATGTCCCTATCAATGTTTCCTGGAATCACTTCCATGAATCTTTTCTGAACGTGAGTGTTTCAGTGTTTGGTAAAGGGAATGATGATTTCTAAATTTTCAATCACACATTCAGATTCCTTTAGCTTAGGGCCAGTGAGATAGCTCAGCGGACTAAGTGCCTGCTTAGGCGGGCACAACAACCAGGGTTCGATCTCCAGCACCACATGCTGTTTTGGCCCCACCCCTAGGCGTGCTGAGCTTGCCATCCAGACTGGGCGTGATGGTGCACACCTATAGTCCCAGGGCTGGGGAGGCTAACAACCGGAGGATCACTGTGAGTCCAAGCTGCATAGACCCTGTACTAAATACATTACAGAAAAAAAAAAAAAAACATTCCTTTAGTTTATCTTTTATCTGGGATTTTCATTGTCTTAACACATGAAGCAAAATACATTTCTTTTCTTCTGTTTATGTCATTTTTAGAATTCAGTAATACTGGACCTGTCACATTTGAAATCCTTATTGTACAGTTTATAATATCATTTTGCCTTTTTAACATGTATATCTATGTATTTCAATTTATGTGTATTTTGTACAGTTACTTCTGTTTTGTTATTTAATTTTGACCCTCATCAACATGATACTTCTGCAAAGAACAACTTTGGGGTTTAATGACTCCTTCTTCCTATTTATTTCACTGCTCTCTGATTTTATCTGTTTTGTTTCGTTTTTTGAGACAGGGCCTTACTCTGTAATCCAGGCTGCCCTTGAACTCATGATATAGAATAAACTGGCAGCAGCAGTCTTGCCTCAGCCTGCCAAGTGCTGGGATAACAGGCGCACTGCGCCACACCTGGCTTGCTTTTATGTTTTGTGGAGCGTGGAGCCAAGGCAGAGCCAGAACCTCGAGCCATGTAAACAAGTTGCTGGGACTAGCATCCAGCCAGTCCGGCAGGTATGTGGCCTTGGAGTCTTCCCTGATCACTGCACCACTGATAGCTCTTAGAGGCCTCACTTTGTGGGTTCTTAGGCAACACAGAGACGAACACTTTTGGCCTCGTTGCGTACAATCCCCTCCACATTTTACTGTGCGTAAATAAAGAGGCAGACCATGCTGGGTTGCCACTGTCTCTCCATCAGAGAGGTCAGGTGCCACTTGCTGCCACTTTCCTTGCAGGATGTGTCTATAGCTTTTTCTTAGTCCCCCATCACCCCTATCAGGATCCCATTGCTCAAGCAGGTTGCAGAAGGTGCCACCCAAATGGCAGCCCTAAGCTTGAGGAACACAGCAAGTGGAGGGAAGGGGACGCTGAGTGTGCACACAAGGAAGATTAAGGTATGGAGTGCATTGAATGATTGCTAGGCTTAAAACTGAGGAATTTAAGGTGTAAATTTCATGCTTTGCCTACTGAAATGCCTGCTGAAGGTTAGAATGACGCCAATTAAGACTGCACAGTTTACTATATTTCTTGATTTTGTTTCCAAAAGAAGGAACAGTCAATTTACATACTGGGGAAGAGCTGGGAAAGCAGGAAAGAGCAAGTCTGGGTAAAAAGCAGACCAGCACAGAGCTATCTAGACCACTACATATTCTAAAGGTCCATTGAATACAAAGAGACCACTGCTTTCCTCTCTTCTTGCCATTTTCCTCTAGGAGGACCAGGCCAGGGAGGAAACAGGGTACCTGGCAGCAGGCAAGGCAGGAAACAAAGTGTGAGCCTCCAAGGGAGGTGGGAGAAGCCAGTGCCTGTTCTTTGTCGTGTCCACCACAGCACGGAACACAACTCCGTAGCCTGGCTCAGGGGACCTAGTGGCCACTGCACCTTCGTCCTGCAGGTGCTTGGACAGCCACAGCTCAGCTCTAGCACATGGAACACCCCCTCTTGGACCCGCAGCACGGTTACAGTTATGTAAAACTGGCTGCAGCCTCTGCGGCTGGCAGGAAACTGTTTGGGTGTAGTCATGGCAACCCAGGAGCAAGCGTGCAGAGCACTGGCCTGGCGGAAGGTAACGCACAGGTACCAGCGAAGGCCGGTTACGTAAGTGATATTACTGGCCTAAATTACACTGAGTCTTACAAAGAAAATGCTAAGAGAATAAAAGAAAGGTCTGAGCATGCGACAGGAGGGGGCGATAACTGAGCTGAAAGCTACACAAAAAAGGGACATGAAATTTGTTAATATTCATATAAGCAAATTTATGTTTTGTTTGTTGCAAATGTTTCTTGTAAGAAAACTTTGATAACTGGCCTACAAAAATTCGGAGGAGTGTTTTCACAGGTACAGATTTCTAAATTCTAAAAGAGTTGTTAATTTAATTCAGCCAAAATACGAGTGCGCTCTGGTTTTATAAACAGATTTGTGCTGTGCATTCTGTCTGTCGGTGCGTGTGCTTTGCGTCTCCAGCCTGAACCCTGCTGCTGTATGTGAGCTCAACAAATTTTTCTTCTTTGTGCATTTTTGGATTTCTAAATCTTGTGTTGGATATGCCTCCACCAAAGTTGCTAGATGGTCCAAATAGTATTGAAATTGGTTTTATAAATGTAAGGAATATAGTTCTTTATTGTTTATTGATATATTATAATATGAGAGGTTTAACTGTTCAAAAGTAATATGTTAAGTGATACAATCTGAATTTTGTAAGGCATCAAAAATTGTTAAGATAACTAAACAAAAATCCTTTAAAGTGGGGAGGAAATTATTGGGCAGGGCCCAAATCTATGAACAAGAAAACAGCTGCCTGGAATAATAATTATCTGTTTCTTGTTCATTAATAGGAGGCCCCAATGATCTCCATAACCTTATGGGAGACACCCCAATAAATGTTATTAAAATGTATTATTGTGATATGTTTACATTGCTCATCATCAAATTATTAAATTTTCTAAAGATGAAACAATAAGGTTCTCTGATTTAAAGATGCTCTGTACAAAATTAAGACACATAAGTTTTCATGTGACTATGACAATTGATTGCTGCTAATTTCATGGTGCATTAAAAACATTTGTTCCCTTCAGATGTATAGTTCCTTCAAATTATAAAACTGGCACTGGAATGATGATAAGCCTTTTCCTTCAGATTCAGATGTCTGCCTTCTTCTTGGGCTCAGATATTTGTGATGAGAAGCTTATGTCAAGCGAAGTCACCAGTCAATCATAATATTTTAACCAAAACATGTGGTATGTATACTATGTATATACCACTATATTAAATATATTTAGACATTAAGCAGGTAAAGAACTTATACACATCGATGACATCCCAGTAGGAAACAAAATCAGGTGAGAGTTTCTCATGTTCTGGATAGAGATGACTGAGTAAAAAGGGCGGCTTTATGTCAAAAAGAAAATGGAAATGCTTTGTGAAAATGTCACCAGGATTGTCGTTCGGGAGTATGTACGGCTTTTGATTTCAAATTTTCTCTGAGAAATTATATAAATTTGTCTGGAACATTCTACAGGGATTCAACTACTAGAACATCCAGGCTTGGTTGAAAAAAAATTCTCTGGCTACACTTTATATTCCAAGGGCATGATACTCAAATAAAATTATAACAGTTAACCTCTCCCAATGCTATATAAGGTCGTTAATCTTTTCCGGATCTTCAACAAGTGAGGTTTGGAAACAAGAGAACTAGAAAAACACATGGGCTAAGTGGACAACCACTATTTTGGCAGCAGCCGTCCAAGGTCAAAGATGACCCAGGACACGAGGAAACCTTTACAGTGACACCCTACAACTCTGGAGATTTCTACAACCTCCTGACCAAGGAGATGGTAGCCCCACAGAGGTGGGAGACCTATAGCGTGTAGTGTGCCTGAGGAGAGTCATGAGGAGACAAACGTCTCCCAAGCCTTCCCAGAAAGCAACTTGGTCAAGCAATGGCCAGGACTCCTCCAGATGGCTGACGCTGACAGAACAACTGAAAGGCACGGTCTTTGGTGGCAAGATAATTCCTGAGGAGACGCAACTGACCTTGATAGACAGTCAAGGATTAATTTTAATTAATGCAGGTCTCACTTTAAGTTGGTCTTAAACATCTGGCAGAAAAATATGACCACAAGTTGTATAAAATAACACCATAGTAATTAGATAGCTATAGAAAGAAATGCAAATACTGTTACGGGGTAATGGTTATATAGGGTTAAGTCACTAAACATAGGGAGCTAAAATCCTTTGACTCAAAGTTTTTAGTCTAAATAGTATGTCCCTCAGAGTAAAAGCACTCAAGATTAAAAAACATCCAGTAAAAGAATCTTCACTGCATATCTATGGGAGATGGGGGGAGAGAGAGAGAGAGAGAGAGAGAGAGAGAGAGAGAGAGAGAGATCGTCCACAAGAAGGAAGGTCTTCTGCTGAATTCTCCAAACAGTTTCCACAACTCCAACTAAGAAACAGGAAATGGGGAGATATGGAGGGTTGCAGAGTCGAGGCTGAGACAGAAGTAAATCAAGAAAACAAGCTGTGGGGTGGGGACTAGAGCAGGGCCAGTGGAGCAGGTGTCTGGCTGGCTGCCCTGTCCTGCCCTGTCAACTGTAGCCCAAATAGCTCTGAGCAAGTGTCTTAGTTACTCTTTTCACTTTGCCGGGACAAATACATGACACTCAAAATGAAGGAAAGAAAGGTTTATTTAGCTCATAGTTACTGGAGGCCTCAGTACGTACTCAACTGGCTCCAAGGCAGCTGGACACATGGACAGAGAGCAACCTTTTTGGTGGTGGCAAAGAGCAAGAGCTGAAGGGAGGAGCAGCAGGGGCTCAAGCAGCTAACTTGTCTTTCCTCCTTACATTGAAATGCAAATTACCTGCCCCAGGGCAGGTGCAGCATCCACACCCACAATAACCAATCACAAACTCCAGAAGCTGCCCAAGACTGCCTGAGGCTTTGGGGGTTGGGGGAGGGCGGGACACAAGGACACTGAGACACAAACCTTAACAGCAAGTTTCACTTTGAGGTCCGAAACACTGAGAGTGTTTCACTTTCCAAGCACAGAGACCTTTTGCTTTTGACCCTGTTGCACCCTCCCCTCCCCGCACTGTAGCGCATAAAGAGGCAGACCACGCAGAGGGTCCATGCCTGTCCCTCAGAGAGACCAGGTCCCTTGTGGCCCCAGCCTTCCTTTCCGTATGTGTCTACAGTTTTCTTTTCTCCTGGCACCCCTCCTCAGGACCCACTATCTGTGCAGGTTTATGCTTTTGTTTTTGTTGTGTTTCAGGGGTTTTCTTTGGTTGTTGTTTTCCAATTTCTTTCTGAAAGCCTTAACTCATTTGCTTATCTTTTCCAATGTTTTAAATTATGATTATTGTATCCACATAAGCATGGTTAACTATGTCTCTAAAAATGAAATAAACACTTTTAAATATCAAATGTTATTTTTAATTTTTTATGGTTTCTTTCTAATAATAGTTTAAAGCTGTCGCTTAAATATTAATTTCTCAATTTGTTGAAATTTAGGCATCAAGGAGACTCTACAGAATGATTTTTGAAAATTTAAAGATGCTCATTTTACAAAAGACTACATGCTCTACTCTGAAACTTTTCATTGTAGGTATTTCTCTGTCCTGTTTATTTTTTCTTTTTCTGTTAACTTTAATTTAAAAATATTTCTTTTTTGATAGGTTTCAGAGGCAACAGCGATGGCGGCAGTGGTGGTGAAGCAGCAGAGAAGCCGAAATGGGGGAGGGAAAGCCTTTCTTGACGCTAAACATAGGAGAGGATGTTGAGCAGGAGGTGGGCGGATCCTGAGCCTGAGACTTTATGGGCTTTTGTGGGGGGCGGAGTTTGAGGGCCAGGTTTAGTGATGTGTAAGGAGCTGATTGGAGGCTCGCTTCTGTGGGCAAGAAAGGTCAAAGGGAGTTGTACCCAGGGCTGGAGTGGAGAAGGAGGAGGAAGTTGTCATTGGGAAGATAAGCTGTTGTATTAAGGGCTTCAGCCATATCAGAAGACCACCATAATAACTCAGCAATTCATACTAGGGCCATAACCTATCCTTTTTAGCTTTGAGAATTTTTCTCTATTATTTTTAAGAATGCTTTCTACATAAATAATTATTCTACATCTTCGCTCTTCCTGGAATTTCTAATCTTAAGAGGTAAATATTTCTACTTCCATCTTCCATATATACTGGTAATTTCCTATGCTTCCCATAACAAATCACCCCACACTAGCCCAGGTTCATTATATTATAATTCTAAAGATCAAAAGTCGCAGGTGTGTATCTGGCCTTAAATCAAAGGGTCAGGAGGGGATCATTCTGGGGGCTGAAGCTCCGCCCCCACGCCCGGCAGTATTTTGCATAACCTTTGCCAGCTGGCCACTAGCTCAAAGCCAGCAAGCTGCGCTATCTCTGTAACTATCTCTCTGCTATTCTGTGCATATTTGCACCCACTCAAATATAAAATAATTTCACAATTTCAAACCCCTTAGTATAGTCATATCTGCAAAAATATTTTTGTATAACAATTGCTTAACATTTTCTTCCGTTTATCTTAACTTCTGACTTCTGGAAAACTCCCTAAATCTTCAAATTCACTACATTTTTTCTTCAGATGCCTTTCTTTTCCAATTATTTTATTAAATATGCTTGTAATTACAACATCCCCATTTAATTCTTTTGATGGCTACTGATTTCTGCTCTGTATCTTTTTATTTTTTTATTTTATCTTATTTTTTCTGTATGTTAGGGAAGGGCATACAGGGTGTTCAGGGTCTCACTACTAGATCGGACTCGTAGTGATCCTCCTGTTTACGGCCTCCCAAGTGCTGGGATTACAGGAGCAGACCACCATGCCCAGTCTCAATTGCCTTCTCAGCGTGCCCCGGGCACTCGGTGGGCACAGCAGGCCCGGGGATGGAACCCCTGGCCCCTGCACCTGCTTGTAGCAGCTTTTATCTATATGACATTTTAAACATATTTATTACGCATTATTCATTTTTCTCACTATTCTAATAAGTCAGCTTTACATTATATGTTGATATTTGATTTACTGCCTTCTGTCATAAATATCTTGTTATAATGTATGAACTAATGACTTCCTGGGAAGTAGCTTTGTGAAAATACGTACTTAGAAATTTCTAAGTGCCCAACCTTATGTTTTGTGTTTTTTTTTTCTGTTTCCTGGTAACTTTCGTAAGACCAGAAGGGATGCAATCCAGAGCGGATGCCCTGGGGCCTCACAGAGCAAGTTCACGCACTTTCATTTCTGTTCATCTATGTGAGAAAACTTGGCCATAGGAATTCTATTCCAGGAAGTAAAAACCTGAATAAGAAGCGGAAAAAAAAGAATTAAAGGCAAGTACTGCGGTGCCAGTCCTGGCCCCGGGGCAACTGGGACAGGATTGAGACTGGGTGTGGTGGCGCACACCTGTAATCCCAACGTTTGGGAGGCTGTAAACAGGCCTCTAGAGTCCGGATCTAGTAGTGGGACCCTGAACACCCCGTAGCAGGGGCGGAGGATGAAGAAAGCCACAGCGTGCCGCCTGCCCACGCCAACCGCCCACGGTAAGGGCCGTCATCACGCACTGTAAGCGCGTGCTAATAGAGTTTTCAAACTAAGAATGTCCTCTAACTTTGCTTCAGCAATGAGGCAAGAGGAGACTGGAGAGCAATATTTAAAATATTAAGAGAAAAGGAAAAGGATCCATAGAATTCTGTGCCTGTACTAAGCTAGCCTTCAGCAAGGAGGAGGCGATGGGCATGTTCTCAGATACACCAAGAATGAACCCATGTGATGCTAATACGAAGAAGTCAACGATTTTAGAAAGAAGGAAAATTACTCATATCTACATAATGAGAAGAGCTCTAAAGAATAAGTACAGATAAAATTACACTATTCTTTATTGATATAGTATATGTTTTTTCTAGGTAACATACCATTCATATATTTAATTATGTATGAATATATGTATATCATAAATACAGTGCTTATACATAAGCATGTTATGTATGGTATAAGTAAGAAATAGCAGAAATGATACAAGGTAGAAGAGGGAGCAATAAGCACTAGTTTTCATACATAATACTCATAAGATCCATGAATTGTTATAGCATCACTGAGAATAGATTTGGAATATATATATGTTCTAAACTCTAGTTTGCCATTAAAACAGAGCTGATGGGAAAAAAAAAAAAAATTTAAATGACCATACTGTGGTCAAACCATAAAAAGTAGAAGTATATTGAAAAACAAAATACATGGATTAAAGGCAGCTATCAGAAACCAGTAGCAAAAAAAAAAAAAAGAAAGAAAGAAAGAAAGAAAAAGAAAAAAGAAACCAGTAGCAAATGTTGTAATATTTAATGTGAAAATATCATTAGTTTGGATAATACTATAAATATGTCAACTAAGAAGATATTGTTAAAGTTGACACAAATATAAGATCTGTGTATAAATGCTCTATATTAAAAATATTAAAAATAAACTGATAAATATGATAAATCCTGCTAATGCTTATCAAAATAAAATGGAAGTAGCTCTATTAGCTTCAGCTAAAACAAGGATGTCTATCAGGATTAAAGAGACATATTACCCAATGATGAAGGGCTTTACTCTCCACACTGATGCAAAAATCCTTAATACAAATGCACTGAATTGCAGAGCAACAAAATAGATAGGAACTTAGATGCCCTCATTGTCAGAGGAGCTGCAGTCCTCGCTGTTGCTGAAGACGGCTCTGGCTCTCTTCGGGGCAGCTCTGGTTCTTGCCTTGAGGTTGCTTCCTGGCTCCAACGCAGATCCTTCAGGCCACTGGCACAGACTTTCTGGCTCCCACCACTGGCCCGTGTGTGCTCCCAGTACCGCTCCTTGATTCACACTGCGTGAGACAGTTTCCTGGGCTCTAGGTCTGCAGCAGGACTTATGTAGGACATTGCCCCCGGATCCAGGCCCCCTGCTGGATTCTTTGTCTCTCTATTGTGTGGACAAGTCTTCCAGACTCTCTTGCGTTGGACTCTTTGGGTGAATATTATAAAATAATCCTATAAATTATGTGTCCTCTATTAAATGTACTCCCTGGTAAACCCTGAGTACAATACTCAACAACTAACAGTTCGACGGTGACCACATCGATCCACCTACAAGGGAGCGGCTATCACACTGTGTCTTAAAGCCTCCCCCTTCCAACAGCATCAGAGCAGTAATTACGTTTCAGCATGAGTTGTGCAGGAGTCACTCAAATAACAGCACAAGACTGCCCTGGAGCCAGAACTATGTAGCCGTATGACCCAGTGTGCCTAGTACATTTACAGGGAAATATGCTGTTAGTGTCTAGAAATTCTTATAATTTTTTAGTAAATACCCTGTTCCATTTCCTCCTTCCAATCTCAAATGTGAATGCAAAGCCCAGTAAAAGTTCATCCATCCTGCAATCCGGGAGGGAACAGTACAGGCGCTGCAGCATCTCACCTCGATACCGCTGCCCTCACGAACTGGCTGCGCTTATCTCTGGATTGCTTTCGACGTAACAAATGTTGCTATGCTGGGGTTAATTGTAAGATTCTATTACCCGAAACCTGAAAAATAGCAGCCTTCTGTTTCGTATAATGTCTTTCTAAGAGGAAAGAGCCAATATTTAGAAAATGTGTCTGAGTTGCAATGCAGTTGTACCAGGGACTCTACATAAATCCTTCTAGTTAACACGACAGAAAGCCCAGATGATGTTAAGCAATTTTCATCTTTCAATTAGAAAACTGAGGCTAAGGAGAGGGAAGTAACTCTCCTGGAAGCTCAGGTTTCAATGTAGGTCACCTCTTCTATCATTGCATCACCTACCCAGCCTATGTTCACGTTTAAAATTGAAGCGAATCTCTATGACAGAGCAATGTATTTACAGCGACGTTTAACATCCTTCTCTTTCCTAAGGAGACTTGTTTTTATTTATGACAGTCACTTTGGCATTTGGGGCCCTCAAGTCCTTTCATTCTCAAGGATTGTAGTGTTGGGTACCTGAATCAAACCCCTTGAGTTAAATATTTTAAATACTTACCAACTGACACTGCATGGAAATTTAGCCCAACAGACTGGGCCACAGACCGGGCACTTGGAGACGATTCTGAAAAAAGAAGTTAACATGTCCAAAGGCAAGCTGTCCCCTGAGCTGCTCTCAGAGACAGGCCCTGGGGATGGTACTAGTCTTCTTAGCATCTGGGAGGAAATTAAAAATTGAAACAAAGGCCAGAGACCCTCATAGCAGGGAAGTGGGACAGAATACACAAGCGGAGCAAGGGATGCAGGAGAAAGACGCCGCCAGCCTCTGTTCATACCCATCCTGCTCCCGGGAGAGAGGCAGCCTCACTGTGGGCGCTGACTGGGGCTGGGCCGACCTGAAGACTGTCAGCCTGTAGCGGGAGCTGCACCCTCGGCACTCACAGCGCTGCCCAGCTTTGCACTGCAGGGAATGGCGAATCTGCACCTGATCAGTGTGGAACAAGAACGTTTGAAGAGCAGGCAACAGGCTTTGTCTTTATTTCATATATATATATATATATATATATATATATATGAAATAAAGAATATTTCAGTGGATTTACTTACCCATGATTTCTTTGTTCTACTAAAATACTTGGGTTTTCTTTAGAGATTACAAACTAGATAGATTTGTATACATTATAAATAGCATATACATATTTTAATACTTCCATTAAGGGAGAACAGTAAATCATAACTGCTTTGCAACTGGACTTCAATATCTGTACCAAACAAATACCCACATTATCCTGCCATTTCTCAGCTTGCCGTTTATCATTTCTGCTGCAGTCATGGTCACATAAAACATGAGCTTGAAGAAGTATTTTTAAAAAGTCGTAAAAACACACATATCTACAAAAACATTTTCCTCAGTGCCTTGCTGTGATAATCCTCGTGTTGAGTCTGAAACGAGATGCTTTCGACTCTTGTCGCATGCTCTGCGCCAGCCTTTCTTTGCGCTAAGGCCGTGCGGTGGCCCTGACTGCACACTCCTCCGGGGGCAACTGCAGACACAGCACGAAGTCCCCTGGGCCCCAGGAGGGTGGTCGGGCAGCCCACCCCGCTCTCCTCACTGGCAGGTACAGAGCGCCAAAGGCAAAGGACCTGTTACTGCCAATAAGGGCAGCAGCAAGAACCAGCCTTGATGGGTGTGCTGTACATTAAAAAGAACTTCCCCTATGCTTTTTTTTTTTTTTTTTTTTTTTTTTTGAAGTTGAACGAAGGGTCTACAGGGTGTTCAAGGTCTCCCTACTAGATCAGACTCATAGTGATCCCCCTATTTACAGCCTCCCAGGAGCTGGGATGGCAGGCACGCGTCACCATGCTCAGTCTCAATTGCCATCTCGACCCCGGGATGGAGCCCCTGACCCCTGCACCTGCTTGCAGGTGTCTTCATCTGCTGAGCTATTTGGTCGGCCCTTACGCTTTCTCATTTGATATTCACATCAATTCCTTGAGGGAAATGCTAAAACTCCCCTTAGCTCTTCTATCCTTCAGATCACGAATTATCAAAATACTTCCTGCAGGGGCCAAGCCTTTTACACTACGGGGTGAAGACCACATGGTCCAGATGTTACTCGAGGATAGCTGCTTAAGCTCTAAGCACGACCAGTACTACCAAGCGCCAGAGGAAAGTGGCTCTTGTTCACCTTCCCAAACACCTTGTGATTAAATGCTTTTTTTAAAATTTAGACCTGTCAAATTTCGTTAAAAAAAATCAAAAGTACTTTTCCAAGAGTTACTCACCACCTGTACAAGCATTTCTGTCAACATCCACATTGCCTACCATGGCAAACAATATTTCATAACTGCCACAAGAGTCATGGGTCACACATACTTTTTCTACTCAACCTTGGCTGCACCTTTCCTTTTTAGTATATGTGCTGCCGAAGCGAGCACTGTACCTTTCCTTATGTACTTGATAACTTTGTGCTTTTATTAGAAGTAGAAATTATATTTAATATAAGATATAATCAGGGACCAGGGAGATGGCTCAGTGGAATAAGTGCTTCCCTGGCAAGCACAAGGGCCTGAGTTCAATCCCCGGTTCCGCAAAAAAAAAAAAAGAAAGATATAATCAGTTTGCCAGTTTTTAAATATTGATTGGCTATTGAAATTACAGGAAACTTTCCTTGAGCACCATGTTATATTATTTATACATACATAATGGTTTCATTTTGTTTTCTAACATTTCTGCCATGTTTAACCAGGGATGTAACCTACCTTTTAATCATCCAGGGTAAAAAGATACACATAATTTTAATGCAAATGATGATGTATGATATGTCCAAATAACAAGTTAATAAAGGTGAAACAAGGTCAGCTCTGCCACACACCATATCTGAATATGGTTCTCTTTTTAAAGAAAGGTATAGTGGTGTGGAATCCACCTCCTTTAATAGGAACCACTAAGCTAGATATTGCCAGTAGGATAGGATAGGGTAGGAGAGGAGAGGCGAGGCGAGGAGAGGCGAGGAGAGGAGAGGCTAGGAAGGCATAGCACAGCCTAGAATATATTGCATTTAACTTACGCAATGTTCACTTGCTTTGCCTTCCTTTTGAGCCCCAGTCGCACTGTTTTTGTTCTTACTCAAGTTCCTTTTCTAGATTCAAGAAACAATTCATGTGAAGTTGCTGAAGTCTCAGCAGTGTGTATGCACATATTTGTGTGTCCAGCTGTGTGTGTGTGTGTGTGTGTCTCAGCAGTTTTCTGAGGGTCACGTTTTTCTTCAGCTTCCAAAGCAGAACAGACAATTTTAGCAACAAACTATATTCTTTGGAAATAATAACATGCTACTGCTGACGGCGGCCAAACTGGAAACCTACATTTGTCAAATGAAGGGTATATGTATTCTGAGAAATTTAATAATGTACCATTCTAAATTTCTGGAACATCAGTAAAGTAAAATAAAAAGAAAAGTCTCATCACCTCAAATGATCAGTGTATATAAAGGAAATTAAAGGGACAGTAATCGATAGAATACATTATTTTAGTTTTTGATACATAACAGGAATTTAATAGATATTAAAATATATTATTAAGAAATAGGTTTTCTCTATTAGTGCTCATCTTTGATATGAACGATTTTTTGGTTTTTAAGCCCATTCTTAGCAAAGGGTACTATAGCAGCTAGTAAATACTTTTCTTCCAGAGTGAGTGAACAGAACTGGCTTAGGGAAAATAAAGAAAATAACGTGAACCTTCAGCTTTCCTTACGACCCATCTAGGTTCGCCTTTAGCACCATTTTCCAAGCTTTGTGATGATTTAATAGACAAGCGAGAGCTGCACGTATTTGCGTTTGGCAACACGACGCTTTGACAGACGCACGCGCTGTGAAGTGGTGAACGCGTCCTGACTTACACCCATCACCTCGCACACCTGCCACTACGCCATGGGGACGCTTAATCTTTCCTCGCGTGTGATTTGAAGCACACAGCTTGTCATAACCAGCTGTAATCGTAGCACGGTAAACTGTGTCTCCAGAGCCTTTTCCTCCCGTCCGGCAGAAGTGGTGCGCTGCCTGGCCATCTTTCCCCCCACACCCTCAACTCCAGTCCCTGTCCATCAGCCACTGCTCTATTACTTGCTGCTAGAGTTCTACAGTTTTTGATTTCCACCTACTCGTAAGATCATGAACTATGTCCCTTTCTGTGCCTTCTCTACTCCATCTATCATAATGTCATCAAGATTTAATCATGACACAATTCCCTATTTTTTTCAGGGCTGACTAATATTCTGTTGTGGGTATGAACTATATAATATAATCGATATAGTGTAATATGAATGCTTAATTTTGTTAATCATTAGTATACTAGTGAGCACTTAGATTGATTCTATTTATTAGATATTGTTAATAATGAACAATATCTAATATACAGGTGTGAATATACAGGTGTGGCTATTACATGTGGGTTTAATGTCCTTTGATTTATATCCAGATGTGGTTGGGCTGGACCATGTGGCAGTTCTTGTTTTAATGGCTTGAGAAAATGCCATACTGCTGTTCTGGCTTAGTATTCTGGTGACACTGTAACATCCGGGATCGGATATATTGCCCACGGGAGACTAAAGTATAGGAATTACAGAACCTTTATTAAGTAGCCGGTGATCAATGTGCTTTCTTTTCTCATCTGGGAAAACATAAAATGCCCAATCCTTTGTTCCCAACATGTTTTTATAGTTTCTTTGTCACTTTGGTAACTGGGCAGGAATGTGATGTCCCTGGATCCTATAGGTGCGAGGTCTTGGGAAGAGGAATTTAGGACTAAGCATTGGCAAATAGTCTGGCTCTTACTGTCCTGAATCGGTCCTGTCTCCTCCTCGTCTGCTACATGACTGTGAAGTTTTTGTGGGGCAGGGGAAAGAGTGAGGAAAGGAGTAATTCAGGCAAGGCCACTTCTGTGTAAGTACTTTAGGCAGGGGTTAAACCAAATTGAACTCTGCCTCGGTCTCTCCTACTTCCAAAAGGCTCTTATGCCTGATGCCATTCCTTACCACACTAATTTATATTTGTATCAGCAGTGTACAAACACTCCCATTTGCCTACATCGTTGGCAATGGTTATCTTTATATTTTGTATTTTTGATAATATCCATTCTAACTGGAATGAGGTAACATCCCATTATGATTTTAATTCGATATTGTGAGGTGGTTAGCAATACTAAGTGCTTTCTCATATACCAACTGGTCATTTCTATGTCTTCTTTTGATATACTTTTATCTATCGTAATTGGTTTATTTGTGTCCTTGCTATCCCATGGGTTGTCTCAATGGATTTTTCTTTTACTGTGCAGATGTTTTTATTTTCATGCTGTCCTATTTGCCTTTTCTTTTCTTTCTTTCTTTCTTTCTTTCTTTCTTTCTTTCTTTCTTTCTTTCTTTTTTTTTTTTGTTGTTGTTGTTGCCTGTGTTTTGTGGTCTTATCCAACACCGTCTTTGTCAAAATGAATGACAAGATCTTTCCTTTTGTTTTCTTCTGGTGGGTTTATAGTTTTAGGACAGCTGAACAATATAGGTTAAAGACACACTTTGCAACTTTAAATTATAATCTTAAGGACCTCAACATAAGTCAAGAACCAAAGAGGAAATATGTACACATCATTAACCACTCAAACTGAAACAAAATAAAAGCTATAGCAAAGCAGGAGCTGCTATTGGAAGAATCAGAAATAAGCATTAAAAATCACATTCTGGGCAATAATCAATGAATATCTAAACCAAAATATCAATCATTTCTCTTTTTATTTTTGCCTTTTTGAGACAGGGTTTCACTGTATAATTCAAGTTGACCTTGAATTCACTTTGTAGTCCAAGGGGGTCCCCAAAATTATAATGATCTTCCTGCCTCAGCCTATTGGGTACTGAGATTATAGGTGTGTACCCTCCACTCCCAGTCCATGTCAATCTTTACTTGAGCACTAAAAAAGAACTGCACAAAACTCTATCCTATAAAGAAATAGTGAAGTATTACATTACTTTCATAGGTGAAGAGGCCGAGACCGAGAATAAGTAACTAATATTTAGACCCAGTCTGTTTGCTACTGAAGGTTACGAACCTAACTATCTCAGTGCATGTGGGATAGCTGCTCTTCCATGCAGGCAATCGTTGGGTAACTAAAAAGCTGAAGGCATCATGTGGGGGCTGGGCATGCAGACGGGAGCAGAGCGGGACTCTTCCTGGGATCTGGACGCCTGTCACCTGAGCTTGGGGAGAACCATAATGATATATGTGCAGAAGCAACTTTAGAATTAGCATAGGGCGGATGACAAAGCAGATTTGTAGGAAATATGTGGAGTGAAGGGAGTGGGTAGTCATCGACAAATAACATCTTTCTGAAACATTTAAAGCACTTCAAGAACTTTTACGCTGTCAGGATTTAGAAATTACTTTATGGAGGTTACTATGTGGCTTTAAATTCACAGGTACTAGGGCTTCCTGACATGTATGGTCGCAGGTTCTTAACCACCTAAAAGAGCTGTGACATTAAATTAGACACAGACTGCTCAAAAGAAAACACAGAAAGCTGCATTAGATTCTCTTTGTCTTGCTAAGTCCTTTAAGGAAGAGTGTGATCACTTTAGAGAAGTGCAAATAAGAAGCGTAATACAGAGCTTTTGAAGATGGGTAGATAGATGAAAGAGAGATATTTCTATTTACTATTGCCCATATATTAATTTAGATATTTTTGATAGGAAGAGGGGAAGCAAAGTATACATTTTAAACCAAGCTTAAATACAAGAGTGGATCTAGTGGTAGTCGACCGCATCAGCCCAGTACAACGACTGAACGATGACGACCAACAGGTCACTGAATGTGTTTATGTTCCTCCTTAGAGTACTGTTTTCATTCAGCCTCAACAAAGCTCCATATTTTGAATCCTCATTACATTTTCCAAAACCCAGCTCCAAACGTCATGCTTGGATCTGGCGTGTGGACCCCGGGCTCAGCGGCAGTAGCTGCGGAGGGCAGAGCCGGGGTTGACGTGGACACGGGGCGGCGCGGGGTCTGTCCTCGCCCACCGCTGCGGCTGTGCACTGGGCAGAGTGTCAGGCACAGCGCTGCAAACGCACGTGCCTTGCAAAACGAGCGTGTCTCAGCTCTCAGCGGCGGAGGGCTCTTACTTTTTCTACAAGTGCTGGCACGCGGAAGAGGCAGCACCCGCCTTGCTTCCTCGAGTTAGGCAATCCTAGGAAAATTCCAAAAAAAATAAGCAACGTTCTCCTTTCCATTGATGTACAGCTCACATATAAAATAACTTAAAAAATCAGCCCTTTTAAAAAATACCTGAAGTTCTAGAGTATTCTATTTGTCAGATGATTTTCTGCAAATTTAATGTTTCTTAGGAAGATAAAGCATTGAATAATCACTGTTCATTTAAGCACACAGAAATCACAGTTGAATCAGGTTTGTTGAAAGTGTATAGACAAAATATGCTTGTGCATCAACCCAACCTCACGAGGTTTGGCTTGTTGCCTACTCTATGGAAATAAACCTCCAAATTTTAATTCTAAAACTGCAAGAAAGCAGGAATCTCTTATAATGCTTAGCTCAATATCTCAGAAACTTTAGAAGAAATGCCATAATTAATCAAAACCAAGACTACCAAAAATGACTGAGGTAGCCGTGAAAGGGTTATTTGTATCATATCCACTTGTGGGACTTTTTAAATATGCTTCATAATTATTTGGATATTAGCTTTAGATCACAAACTTTATTCACAAGTGAATAAACCGAGAACTAGAGAAACTCATTCCGAAACTGAACATAAATGTACATCTGTGGAACTGAACTTCAAAATTTAGTCTAACTATGAAATTCATGCTCTTCTGTGTACATCCTATGAACTCCAGTTCATTTCTGTTTTGTTTTGTTTTTGTTTTTGGTGGCACCAGGGATTGAACTCAGGACCTCGCACTTGCCAGGCAAGCACTTATTCCACTGAGCTATCTCCCCAGCGCCAGTTCATGTCTTTAAAAATTGGAAATTGGGAATCTGATGTAGAAAATGAGTACTGGAAGCATTATCACAAAATCAACTGGCTAATATTTGGAAAATAAGAGAATTATGAGGAAAAGTAAGATTATCTGTTTGAAAAGAAATGCTCCCAGACCAGCGATGCCGTGAATCCTGCAGTTGATGCACTCTTGGGAAACCAACAGAACTATTTTCATCAATGGAAAAACTGTTTCCCAAATGTTTGCAAAAGACACCATCACATTACACTGTGACTTTAAATAAAATATTTTCTGACACTCGCAGACTAAATTTGAATTCTCATGACAAATATTTTAGGTGATAAGCAACCTAATAATAACATAAGCAGTTAGGGCTTCACCCAGGAAGTGAATTCTTTAGAATCGCTGCATTTTTCTTAATTATCGTTACCTTACATTCTCTTCTTTATATAGAAAGGTGAAGAAATTGTTGTTATTAAGGGCAGCAGCCCTGTCTATCCACGGTGTAAAACAAAGCCAACAAGACACAGCACATCATAAATATTCAGTCTGAATGAACACTTTCCTTTCTGTGAGATGGACTCAGGTTGATTGAGTCACATTGCTGTTCACTGCCCCTGATGGAATTGGAATTCGGCAGGGACAGGTGGGGAAAAATCACCATGTAGACTATGTTCAGAGAGCAAGTGGACATTAAAAAAGTGTAAGTGGCGGCCCAGCCCCAGCTACAAACCATTCTAGCAACACTGCCGAGGACTCCGGGATGCTGTCCCAGTCAGTAGAAGCAAAGATCCATCACAAGGCAGTGTCACACAAAAGTGCGGCCCAGGTGTGACACTCCTCAACTGTGTGACTTGAGATAAAATCTGACCAGATGACCAATGAAACAGCAATGAAGTTGAACACATTTAACAAATGTCAGTTGATCATATTTTGGCCTTTGTTTTCTAAAACTATGTTTATACATGTCATTCCCCTCCTCTCCTTGGGCACCTACTTTAAATTCTGTCAATGAATCTTTAATTCTCTACAGAAGAATCTGCTGGAGATTTTTAAATATTTTAGGGGACTTTTCTTTTTTAATATATTTTCGTTGTTACAGGGTCTCACTACGCAGATTCATGGTGATCCTCCTGCTTTCAGCCTCCACAGTGCTAGGATTACAGGCCTGCACCACTATTCAGAGGCTCCGCCCACCCGGGGGGCAAGGCTGGCACTGCATGTGGTGCCGGGGATTGAAGCACCACCCATGTGCTTGCCTAAGCTTGCCCAAGCAGGTGCTTTAGTCTGCTGAACTACCTCACCAGCCCCTTTAAGGGGCTGTTCTGATAAAGACATTTTATTTTTATGACTCCTTTTATTAGTACATTTGCTGTATATAATAATTGCATTCATCACAGAGAGCAAATTTGAACTCACCACACATCTTAATTTCTGCTTTCCTCTCCTCACACAACCCTCGCTTCCACCTCTAGGTCCCTTTCCTTTTGTTAAAGATCTAACTGCAAGTTTCCTGTTACCTATCTTTTATTTTTCTCTTCTCAAGTTTTTTATTACTGCATGTGCAAAGTACACGCTATTGACATTTCTTGTGTGCAGCAAGTACTTGTAGAAAACACATCCTCATTCCAGTTTTCATCTCTTCCCTCCCCTTCTTCTCTTCTCCCTCCATCTCCTGAAATTATTTATACATCGTATAATTGTTTGTCTGAACTCTGTGGCTAAATGATTGCCTGTATTTAAATGATTCTGCTACCTTATCTCAACATTCTACTGCCTTTTTCCTTCTAGGAATTTAGGGAGTCAGAGCTAAGACAAAGTGTGCTAAGAAAGCATTTAGAAAACCTGAATAACCGCCTGGTAGCTTAGGGAAATCACTCTCATTTCCTCAGCTTCCATTTTTATGTACATAGATTCAAATGATGTTTTACCCCAACTCACCCCACTCTTATAATTAGCAAATAAGTTGAACTTCATAAGCACTATGAACAGTAATGGAGACATGCAATAATATTTTTGAACATCGGTTCACTATTTTTTTCAGACAACAGAAGCAGAACCCTAAATGATATTTCTATCATAATGCTTACATGATAGAAATATTGGCGATGTGTCTTTTCTTCCAGTACAGTAGTGAGGTTTAATTCCCGTAATATCTCTGACAATATTTCTGTCAACTTACAAGTAAACCTTTCAGCAAATCTTACACAGTGCCACATTAATTGCTGGGTGACACTGGGAAACTGCAAGGCAGTGGCAAGCATTCTGGCTCTCCCAAAGCACACGCATCCTCAGAATGTGGCCGTGCAGTCTCCACTTTTCAGTCCTTCTGTATGAGATACAGTGTCTGAAATGTGAGGAAATTGTGTCACTTTAAAAACAAGTGGCAAATCTCAACATCAGCAAACTCTAACTCTTTCTGCTTATCTTTTGAATATCCTCATGAGAAAAAATGAGGAAAACATCCAAATTAACCTGGCTCTAATTTAGAAAGCCTAAATTGCAAGAGTAATATCATGGGCAGTGCCTGAATAGTGTAAATACTATCAAATATGTTTAGAGGTATTTATTTTGACAACATATAGTGGAATCGATCTGGACTTGGAAATAAGGAAAAGGGAGTAGCTGTGAACGCTAATGTTAAAATAATTATTCCCTTTTCGTGCCTGAGCAACTGTGTGTGAGTGCAGGTTCCCATCCCCAGAACCGGGGGTTTCAAAGTATGATGAAAATTCCTTCTGTTCACCTTGACTTAGAAATAAACAAATTCGCTCTTTAGGCAACTGAAGGACAATGATGACATTGATGGCATTCTATTGTATGTCAAGCCAATATAAAAGCTGCAAACATCTGACAAAAGATTCCCGTCACTAAACAGCAGGAATTATTGAGGCCACAGGGCACATAGCATTCTCTCTGGGAACCTTCATCAGGGAGCTGTTGGAGGTGAGAGTTTTGGGGCAGCCTGTAGTTGCTCCCCACTTCCTGCTGGTCAAGTGTTTTACCAAGAGAGTTGAGCTCTCAGTATTTATGTGGTGCAGCAGGCAACTGTTTACTTCAGGGCGTGAGAGGCAATCTGAATGCTTCAGAATCAGTGGTCCAGAGCAGCTCTGTTGCCCATGGAAACAGGCTTTTGGGAGGAAGGTGCTCTGTAAGAGGTGCAGAAAAAGATAATCCCATCAGTTTGGGCCATTTCCCTGCTCGTAGTGTTTTGCTGCATGAAAACAGCCACTAAAACCTGCACGGGATTATAAGATTTTTTAATGATTTAATTTTCTGAGATCTCTAATTTGCACACATCGTAATAAGTCCCATTTCCATTAAATAAATTACTTCTAACTAAACACTGAACTAGGAAAGATTTACATAGTTTATTCTACTATTGAAAAGAGAATAGCCATGAAAGTGCTAATTCTAGTCTAAAATATGAAGGAGGGGACTGAGGATGTGTCATTGGGAAGAAACTTTGGGCACAGATTAAGTCTGAGCCACAGCACATGTTTTAAAATGGCATGAAAATGGCATGGAATAGAATGTTCCAAATGCCTCATGTGTCTTTCAACATGGAAAACAAAATTAAATATGTATCATGATAGCTTCCGTTATTAATAAACATTTCTGGAGATCAGAAGACTGACTTTTCTTTGGCAATGTACTTACCTCACTTTTTACAGAGAATGCAGAGAAGACAAATTGCAAAACAAGGTAGAGAATAGGACCTCTAAGGACACTGTAGCAATAATCTAGGAAATGATACAGAGAACAAGGAACAGGAGAAGAAAAGAGAGACCAGCACTGACTAAGTGCTCACCTGCACCAAAATCAGTGACAGAAAGCACATAAACTATCTTGTATATGCAACATAATAGTTTTGTGGAAAAGATGCCGTTATCCTGACTGTCAAAACTGGGAAACAGAAGGGCTGGTGATATAGCTCAGCAGACAGAGGTCAGAAAAGAGGTGCAGAAAAAGATAAAGAGGTCAAGGTTCGATCCCTGACACCGCATGCCGCGCCCACCCCACCGCTGGGCGCGCTGAGCTGGCAATGGAGTCCAAGCGTGGTGGTACACGCCTGTAATCCCAGCACTAGGGAGGCAGAAATCAGGAGGATCACTAGGGGTCTGAGCTGCACAATGAGACCCTGTAAAAAACAAACAACAGCCAAAAGAATGGGAAATAGAAAAGAGCATTATAAAATAAAATTCAGAGGTGTCTTAATAAATATGTGGGTGAAAGTCAATTTTCAGAAGTATTTCTGATTTCCGAGTCAGATTATTTCTTTAATCTTTCCACCAACGTGGTTGCCATGCTCAGGACATTGGCGCAGATTACAAAATATTCTGTGAATATTTTTTATTAAATCGTATCCTTCACTGGGATAAAATATGAACCGCTACGTCATGCGATCAGTTCTGCGCCTAGCAACGGGTTTGGCGGAAACTGCACCTTGACAGCTTCAGCTTACTTCTGTCTGTTGAGTCTCTTTAACGTATGATTTAACTTTGCCCAACATTTAGCTTTGATATCTACAAAAGAACAACTAAATTTATCTCTCTTACATATTAAAGAGACATCTATAAGAATGGATAAGGCAAAAGAGCCAGTTATTTTCTTCAGTGGATCCCTCTGTGAAACAAACATTGTCAGATACAAATCTGGATTATGCCACTCAGTAATCTATGAGGTGCGGCACATTGATACAGGAGATACTTCCTCTCAAAATGCTAGAGATCTGGCACACCTTTATATTCTCTAAAGTTGAAGAATGAGTTTTAAGAACAACAGAGGTTAAGAGCGGAATATGCATTTCAGGGGGAAAGAAAGCTTCTGCCTGAGAGAAAGAAGGGGACCCATGAGGGATTCCAAGGACCCTGCCCTTCCTAGGAATTTTTATAGGGCAAATCCATGAGGTAAGGTGGGTCTAAGGCAGAAAACAAGGAAAATCGCAAGGTGGGCACGAGGCGGGACAAAACTATGGTCAACCAGTAAGATTACCAGCACAATTGCTTAGCAATTATAATGTTACTGAACAAGCAGGTATGAATACAGAACAGGGGCTTTCCTTGTTCCACGGGTTGAGTTAGAGACACTTCCTGGCTTTTTCAAGGTGATGGATACCTATTTAGAAAATCAATCCCAGATGATGGTCCCTAGGGAGGCATAAAGCTGCATTTGTTTAATCTTTTGTCTTGAGGTGGGGCCCACAGAGGGAGAGCCAGCCTCTCCCATAGCTGCGTCTCCCTGATGGCCCAGCCCTGCCTGACTGCCTGCAGTATTTCTATGTAACTCAGCTGCCTCCGGCAACCTTGTTGCATCTTTCTGTAATGTAACTTCTTTATTATTTCTCTTCACAGCTCTAATGAGCAAGCCATACTAGATAAAGCAGTTCTAATCAACTTCCTAATTGTATGTTATAGGGGAAATGATCAAAATCATCAAATGAAGGTAAATATGGGGAATAACTGAAATATAATTTGTAGTAAGTGTCACTTAACTCAAGATGCATAAGTGGATAGCTCTTAGGTGAAGCATAGCCTAGAAAATCGATATAGAATAACAAAACAGATACCAAATCTGGCCTTATAGAACTTGCTGTCTAATGGGGAAGAAGACACCTTTGTTAGTTCCACGCAAGGGAATAAAGATATTGGAAGGACTCGTACATGGGGTATTAGCAGGTGACAAGAAAGAGATAGCTATTGTTGTAGGCAGCTAAATTAGAGATATTGTAGGCAGTCAGACAGGACCAGGCCCTCAAGGAGACAATATGAAAGACAAGGTGACTTTGCAACTTGGGAAGAGACAGACGCTCCTGCTTAGGGCCAGACCTTAAGACAAAAGGGTAAACAAATGCAGCCACGTGCTTCTCTAAGGATGGACATCAGGGATTGATATTCTAAATAGGTATCAATCACCTTGAAGGAATGAGCCCAAAAGAGTCACTAACCCAACCCCCAACAGAAAGAGACCCTGTCCCTTATTCCTGCCTGCCTGCTACACTTGCTACTTGACTGGCTTCCTCATTTGGTACTAGACTTAATTAATTTTACCTGAGTGATGGTGCTTGTAATCTGATTGGCTGCCCATAGTTTTGTCCTCCCTCATGCCCACCTAAGCGAGTTCCCATGTTCTCCACCAACTTAGACCCACTTCACCGCATGATTTTACTGTATAAAAGTCCCAGGAAGGAGCAGCTTCCTGGGGACAACCTGCTGTGACCCCCTTCTGTCTCTGTCTAGAACAGGAGTTTTCTTTCTCCCAATAAATATATTCTACTCTTAACCTAACATTTGTTCCTAAATATCTTCTTCAGTTTTAGAGAACACAGGCTTGACCTAGGTTCCTTTCAGGTTGGGAACTTCATTTCCCCTATATTGCTACGGTGACCTACGAGATTCTAAGAATTGAAAACTGACTTCAGTCTTTTTTTTTTTTTTTTTTTTTTGACACACAGTCTCACTACACAGCTTGGACTTGTATGATCCTCCTGTCTCAGCCTCCCTAGTGCTGGGATTATAGGTGTGTACCACTATGCCCTGTTCTGGGGCCAGCACAGCATATTGTACAAGGAATCCAACTTGGAACCTTGAGTTTGACAGGCTGGTGCTTAGTCCACCGAGCTATGTCTCCAGTCCTTCCCTCAATCTTGAAAGATGAATACAATTAAGGAAAACAAACATTTTGACAGTTGTTTTGGAGATAAGTTAGTTTAAACATCACCCCTAAAGAGAACCATAATGGCCAACAATAGAGAAATGGATATAACAATAACTAGGGTAAGTATGTAATGCTGAAACATACAGATTAGATTTTAGCTTCAATGGTGAGGTGCCACTGAAGTGCTTTGGAAGGGAGAATGACACAGATAAATTTAATTTTTGAAAGTTTACCATAGATACAAAAAAGGGGATTAATTGGCTGATGAGGTAATATGAGAAAAACACATTGAAGGTGTAAGTTACACAATTTCACTACTTTAAACTCATAAGAATTAAAGGTAGTCTGAACTTAGTATTACATGATTTTAGTGGAGAAAAAAAAAAGAAACACATTTCAGGACAATTGAGAGGTGAGATTAAAGGGTGTTGGCACGGATTGGACACACTAGATAAGGGCTATGTAATGGTTCATACATTGTGCCACTGAGAAGTTCAGAAGCTTAACTCAGTGACTCAGCACCGCCCACCCCAGGGGCTTCACTCTGTAAATACCTTCATCCTTGCGGGGGAGGAAAAGCCACAAGTGAGTGCTGCGCCCTCCCTAGGTGGTGGGAGGGGTCTCCTGCCTATGATGCAAGGAGGGAAAAAAGGCTTGCTCTCCCCTCTTCCTGCTTTTGGTGTGACACCTGTGCTGTGCCTTCTATCTGCCCTGCCTTGGAGCCAGCTGATTAGGACTGAACCCTCCACAGGCGGTGAGCTA
>NW_004524660.1:5233446-5259510 GCF_000260255.1 Octodon degus | reverse complement strand
AGCTGCACTGGGGATAGCAATGTGCAATACTAGGGCCATGCTTGGAATGCCTGTCATTCTGGTCTTCTAAATGCGTACTGCTTCTAATATATCAATTACTGCTATACTCTCTCTCTCTCTCTCTCAAATAAATGTTTGTTTTTTAAAAAAAGTATAGTAAAACAAAACGAGACAAGAAAAAAAAGTCATAGGACTGTCCTGCTACAATATTGTATATGGTTGGATTTCTAAATTTCTATGTAAAAATGTGTAATTGTTTATTTTTATTTTTTTATTTTTTATTTTTTCACATTCTATAGGAATTTAAAAGTGTTTTGTCTTAACAATGCCAGAAAAATAACCAAGACAGGCTAGCATAGCTCTGAGATCTAAAGACCAAGCAGATGGTGATGCACTGTAATGTAAAACTATGTAATGTGGAGCAGGTGATTAGAAAGATAAAGTTCTAGTGGTTTTGATACTGTGTGCTGTTAATATTTCTGCAAGATCTGCATAAAAATGTGCATCAACAAGTTAGCTACGGTGTAGGAAACCTGGATTTAACAGACTCCAACCCAGTATTTACATGTACATTTCTCAATCCCCAAAATTTGTCTGTGACAGGTGTATTGGTAATAAGTTCATTGAATGAGGGGAGACTGATGTCCAAGGTGACTAAGACTGAAAGCGAGAACAGTCTGGGCTGTGAGAATATATGTGAGAAATCCTCACAGTTTAAGAGGTACACGGAAGAGATGCTCATGGGAGAAACTTCCAAAGCAGAGGTCAGGCAGTAAGGTGATAACTGGTCCCAGGGAAGCAGAATAGGAATTGCAAGAAAGCCAAAGGGCTTATAGGTCCATCCAATAAATTTTACAGCTGTAAGTCTTTATTTAGCAGTATAAATGTTGAAACAGATCCGTTGGTTGCTTACTCTTGCCAGGGCAATTTCAGCTTGTTTGGCACAAAACCTCAAACTGCTTGGCTTATGTTGATGATGGGAATGAGGACAGACAAGGACAGTGCACCAACTTTACATGAAAAGAGGACAACAAGCTGTGAGTGAAGTGCTACAGTGTCAGCACAGCAGTGCAGGGCCTGGGAGAGTGGGTGGAAATGGCACAGTTGAATGAGGAAAGCTGAAATACTCAAGGGATTTCAATAAACAATGGAGCAAAGACAAGTTGGGAAAGGGGGTTGAGCTTACGAAGAGCAAGGATGGGTGAAAAGAAAAAGAGACACTGACACATAGAGAAAAGGTACAGTTTGACTACCTGTAACATAAAATTGTGACTTTCTGGCTTTACTTTGCTACTAGTGTGATCTCATCAAATAAGAGCTTAAATAATGAAAAGCAAGAGCTTTCCATTAATAAGAGTATTAATGATGGTTTGCAATTAAGATACATAAGGCATGTTGGTAGCAACTCCCTGATTTACAATAAAATTCCATTGTGGGAGGACCTCTGTGAGTCAGATCCATTCATAAGAATGACAAAGTGAGCCTCTTTTATGCCTTTGACACAAATATACAATGTAAAGCATGAATCTCCCAAGCGTGCATCCAAGTGCAGGAAGCCCCCGACTGTCCTGTACTACTGCACACTGTTGCACTGTACAGTAAGATAAAGCAGCACAGCTGGGACAGTGCCCTGCAGACAACAAATTTGTTCTCATCTATCAATGTTCTTTTATTTTAATCTTGTATTTTAGGGAAGGGTCTACAGGGTGTTCAGGGTCTCACTACTCAGTCCAACTCGTAGTGATCCGCCTGTTTACAGCCTCCCAAGAGCTGGGATTACAGGCACATGCCACTACACCCAGCCTCAATCACTGTCTCAGTGTGCCCGAGGGGCAGAGCCAGCACCGCAGGCCTGGTGATTGAACCCCCAGCCACCGCGCCAGCTTGTAGGCTCTTTAATCTGTTGAGCTATTTGGCCAGCCCTCTGCGGATGTTCTTAATATAAAATCTGTTTGTATCTGTGGAAATTTGCAACTGGAATGCTTGTACTATATATGTGTATGTTAGTATGTTTGTCTTTATTCTTGGGGTAAAAGAAACAAGGGAAGCAATGTATTTCCTCGGATTTCCTAAAGTCACTACAATCTTCTCCCTCTTTGGGTTCGCCTTTGTCTCTGTTCATGGTGACAGGGTGAGGATGGTGTTTCTTGAAAACAGATGCTTTTGAAACTTGAAAACTAAACTGAAAATGTGTTCAGAGTCTCATTCATTCAAAGTACTCTACCATGGGGGAGTTTTAAAAAGATAATTAAGGCAGAAACCCATTTCAATGAGGCTTGCAATATACTTGGGCAGAAAACAATTTACCTTAACAGTAAGTTCATTATCATTTGCAATTTTACCTTTTACCTTTTTATTAGCAAAATGAAATCCATCTATTTCAGGACACCATTCTACTTGAAAGCCTGAGCTATTTGAAGCTCTTGAAGTGCCATTTGATGTGTAGATACGGTTGACATACATCAAGGAAGAAGTAACCTACGAGGTTTGTCAGACCGGAGGAAGTGTGACTACTGGCCTGAACGGAGGTGGTGGAAGCCGCTAGAATGATCTATCGATAAGTGTGATGGGCAGTGTCATTCGAAGAAGGACAGAGTAGGCTCTCAATAATAATAATAATAATAGTAATAATAACGATAATAATAATATCCTTCTCAAAAGATTCTTGAAATTATGGCTTATTTACAGATTATTTTAGAGATGTAAGAACAAGAATTGGTTTCCCTGAAACATGATCTTCTGCAAAATGAAAAAACTCTAAGTAGACCTACCCCAGCAGGACTACCAAGGCATGCTCTACACTTGTGACTTTAGGGCCTCGCCACAGCCCTGGCCTGTGCAGAGAAGCTGCCTATGAGAAAGGGAAGACCAAGTTCCTTCCATTCTTCTCCGTTCTTCTGCTTCAAGCTATGGGCAAAACAGGAAATACAGTTCATCAATTCTATTTCCAAGATTACTTGCTGATTAATAAATAATGGGGCTCTGTATTAAGCTCTCATTCTACGGAACATTTAGGAAAATGTGTACATAACAAAAACGATTATTCAACTTGGCATTAGAGTTACCATAATTTCTTCCAAGTAAAGTGATTTTTAAATGTAAAATGTTTAATTTAAGTGCTCGCTATGAACAAATTTATCTCTGTAAAATACTTGTGTTCCTGCTAAACAGTTGGAGTTTCAAAATCTTAGTGAAAAATTAAGCGTAATTCGAAGTGGAATCTATGATTTCCAATAGACTATGCTATATAATAATCAAAACAGTAAAAGACCAAGTAGCAATTTCAAAAGATTAAAATAGGGAAAAAATTACAAGTATGGAAAATATTCGTATAAACACAGGTAGAAAACTAATTTAACTTGTTGAAGGTTTTGAAATTGGTCTTATATTTTAGCTTTTTTTTTTTTTTTTTTTTAAACAGGGTCTCACTACACAGATCAAACTCGTAGTGATCCTCCTGTTTTCAGTCTCCCCAGAGCTGGAATTATAGGCACGCGCCACCGTGTCCGGACTCCATCACTGGCTCAGCATGCCCCTGGGTGGACTGGTTCAACATGTGGCACCAGGGATCAAATGCTGGTCCCCGCGCTTGCCCAAGCAGGCACTTAGTCAGCTGAGCTATCTCTCCAGCCCCTGAGATTAGTCTTTTCTTTAACCTTTGAGTCATCTTTTCTGGACAGAGATATTCAACAGATGCTCCAAACAGACCCTACCAGTGTTATCAAACTCAGTCCAACTGAAAAATCAAAGAAAGGTGGACAGAAGAGCAACGGCTGCATCTTCTGAAGAGCAAACTGGTCAGAACGACTTAGTTGGATGAATACTACTTAATAGCCAAAGTACCAGTTTTGATATTTTGTCACAGACCGAAGACGAGTGGACATAATAGAACAACGGGGAAAGGGACGCATGATGCCACAGTGGTGCTGTGCATCAAGTCAAAACTGTATCTAGAGGTATTTGAAGATCCAGAAAATACCTAATTCAACTTTTTAGTCTTTTTTTATAGCTTCTTTGTTTTCCTTGTTACTTTGTAATTATTGCACCATCTGGACATATATTACATATTATGTTTATGTGCATGTAACTTTAGATCTCTATGCAGCAAGATAATTTATTTTTATCTCTTTTTATAGCTACTTGAAATTAGTCAATTGAATTAAATCAATCTTAGTTATGCCTATGACTGTAGGTATATTAACTGTATCTTCTCTGTGAAATTATGCCACCAAAAATTCTGAACAAAATTATCCTAGATCTCAATCTCATTATTCTGTACCAAAATAATTTCAAAGTAATTCACACTACATTCAAATATAGCATCCATATTGATAACTAATGGATAATTATTTACAAGGAAACTAGCCAACACAAAGAGCAAAATTTATAAAATTTATATAGATGGGGGTGTCAGCAAGTTCAAATAAGTCAAAGAGAGAAAAACCGTGCTTTCTTCTTATTGGTGGTATTCCTTAATGGTATTTCACTAAGTAGATATGCACAAGTATATGTATATGTGTGTTTGCCTGTGTGCAAAAAATAATAACCATAAGTTCAGTAAATTAATCCTCCGTCATCATTAATAAATGATTCAGAAAAGCAAGGGAGTGCTGGTATACTTTTCTAATGTTCCCGTGGTAGTAAATATAGGGGTCACAAAAGAATGTCACCTGTGGTATAATAAGAATTGAGAACATAAATTTTAAGATGTTATCAGTAATATATTGAGAGATCTTTGTACTGGAACAAGTGTTGACCTTTACAGAGGGGATGATGGAATATACTACAAAGAGAACGCCCACGAAAGACAAGATAAAGTGGAGAAGGATGTGACAACAACAAAAGGATCATGAACAAAGAGCTGGCACACACACACACACACACACACACACACACCCTGCTTCTCACAAACCAAAGAATAGCCAGCTACTTCATGATTTGTAATTATTCTCACTCCTTCTCTTCTGCCAATGTTCCTACCTGTATCTGAGCTTCAGCCAGTTGTTGTTGTTGTTGTTTTTTTCCATGAACACATCCCTATGCCAATGCATGGCTCAGATCACTCTAAAATATTCTCCTGCCATCCTAAATGTAACTTCTATGGCCACAGATGATTTCTACTCCCTGAAGAGCGGGGAGGACCCCATAAGAACATCCAATGGTGCTCTTCTGAGAACCAGAGAATCGGATTGGCTGACACGTGGTGCTTTAGCTCTGCTTGCTGCAGAGGCAGCTTTTCATCTTATTTCAACATCATGTAGCTGAAACAGGCTTAAGCCAGTTTTTCTGTTCTGTTTGCTGAGCCAAAGGGACAGGAAATCATTACAGGGAAGGCATTTCTTGCAAAGGTCACTTTAATAGAAAATTACATCAATCACCTTGAAGAAAAAAAATACATTTCAATTGACGCCATCCGTCCATGGGATGCCATCCATTTTATGTTTTGACTTGGAGTTTTTAAAAGTTAGTCTATATCTGGGGAATAAACATTAAAAATTAACCATGCCTTCAACAGAAATTTCAATCTTTTGAAACAGAAAGATCATTAGGAGTCACTGCATGTCAGAAGCCAAATTGTTCCCTACTTGAGAGAGTTGGGGCTTGTGTCTATTTGCACCCAGTGGCCTGCTAGCAGGAGCAAATCACTCCCTGTAAGCAGATAGTTTACTCCTGTTGCGTATTTGCTTACATTGTTCAAATTTAGCAGATACACAGCATAAAGGCAATGGTAATTTTTGTCTATATATTTTAGGTGTAGGCTATTTATACCACCAAAAATTGTCTGCCTTATTTTATTGCATGAGAAGAGACAGCAGACATTTTTAAAAAGTCACATAAATGACAAGGATGAACAGCTTGTGTCTGGTGTTCACTGCACCTCAAAACGGCATCTGAAGTTGGCCCGTAAGCCAGACTCTTTTCTCCTTTCTTCCCATCTAATGTCTCCGATTCCACAGTGATAGAAACGGCTGGATCTCCCACTATGTCATAGATATGTAGAACAAGAAAGTCTGTTATGAACTATAGTTTCATCATGCAGGGAGGGAAACATCTGCAAATGATTCTTTCTGAATGACCAACTTTTTTTTTTTTTTTTTTTTTGATGCATTTAATTGTGACAGAGTCTCACTCACTACGCAGCTCGGACTCATGATGATCCTTCTGCTTTCAGCCTCATCAGCACTGGGATTACAGGCATGCACCACTATGCCTGGACTCTGGCCAGCTCAGCCCACCCTGGGGCCGGGGCCAGCACACCATGTGGTACCTGGGATGGAACCACCAGTCCTTGCATTTGCCTAAGCAGGCACTTTAGCTTGCTGAGCTGTCTCTCCAGCCCCTGAGTGGCCAACGTTTACAACTCCTGGGGACCTCTGGCCTCCTGTTTACTCACATAGCCCTGGACTCTGATCCTTCCTTGCCTTTCCAGGCAACTAAAGTATGGAATGTAAGCACTGCTGAGAAAGCAGCGGCTGTGAGTCTAAGCACAATGCACATGCAGTTTGCTGAGTGGGGCCTTACAGCTCAGACGTTCCGCACCAGCGTTGCCTGAGAATTCCTCAAGCTTCCTCTTAGACTTAAAATGAGTAAGAAACTCTGGAAGTGACCCCAACAGCCGCTATGCTCACAAGCTCTGTGGGTGGAGTAGGCACAGCCTTGTCATCAGAACCGCTAGTTCATTGGAACCAAGCACAGGCCCCACCTTCCTCTTCTCTACCCAGCAGTCCAGAGCCCCTGACCTGATATAAAAGGAAAGTGTTGGCATAATATCAGGGTAAAATGACCAGGGATCACAGCATTCCCCGAAAGGTTCTATTTGGCAAAAGCTGCTTTTATGTCTTCAAGCTAAGGTTCAGGAAAATCAACATGCCGATGGCCTGCTGTCATATTCCTATCAGACAAGACTGGATTTTCTCCAAAGCGTGAGTCTGTCTTGTACAATAATCTAGAACATTAGTCATTGTCCTCTGGAAGGATTAAACAGAGCTGAGTGTCCAGGTTGGTCGAGACACCGAGCATTACCGACATCAGCTGCTCCACAAGGACAAATTAAGATGAGTCAACTGGGGAAGTGTTGTTCCATGGATAGCCAGACCCTCCATGTCCTCGCCACAAGGGTTTTTGTCTCCGTATTGTGTGACACAGGGATACAGCTACAAAGAAGAAATGTATTTAGTTTTTATCATTCTGGAGAGATGAAGGCAGTTGTCAAAATTAAAATGTTTTCAAATTATTCTTTATTCATCTCAACATGTGCAGCATTTTTGATAATTTCTTCCTTTCTGTAAACACACACACACACACACACACACACACACATTTCAAATCACATTTCAATTCTGTCCCACTCATGGAGATCCTTGCATGTCAGAACCTGTTATCTCATCAGGTTTTAGAAATTTTTGCCTCAAATGTCTTTTTAATCTTTTCTTCCTTTCTTTATATTTTATACTTTATTAGCTTATACAATCCTTTCCCTTGTGTTATTAATTTTAGATCAAAAGATAAGCATACCCAAAGTCTTACTGAAAGAATAAAATGTCCTCCAAAAGGAAACCTTTTGTTCTGGTAATTTTTGCTCTGTTAGGAAAAAAAAAAAAGAAGAAAAAGAAAAATGTTATTGACCATTCTCACTGCCAAAGAATTACTATAATATATACTGTGCTGTGACAGATCTGCATTCACAAGGATTTAGAAGAATGTATTTTAAGTTGCCAAGTTGAGTAATATTCCCAAAACTAACTTCTAAATTTTACTATTTGCTTATGAATTTGGGAATGCAATAAAGTATTTGAAATCCGGACAAAATATAAACCATTTTAGGAGCCAAATTGGACAAGCATCTTGACTTTCCCTTCACTTGTGGTCCGACCCAATATGACCTCCTTGTCTAGCCTGGGAAGAAGGGGAAGAAATGCTGAAAGTAGATCCTGCTGGCTGTGTTTTTGATCTCTAGAGGCCCCCTAAGGCTTCTCGAGCTCATAGGTGGAGCATTTGTGAGTAGATTAGATCCATATTCATCAGTGGCTCATTACACTGATGAGTTAGTTCATAGCTGCACGTGCTGTATGTGCTGAGGGAAGTGGGGTCTGGTCAGAAGGATGGGTCGCTGGGTGCTTGGCCTGGTGCCCTAGTGCTCCCCCCTCTGTGCTTCCTGGTGCCATGAGGCCAGCAGCGGTTCCACCATCATCCCCTTCTGCTATTTCTTCTTTGGATCCAGCCTGCCATGGCCAGAAACATGACCTCAGATTAACCTCTACTCCCTTCCATAGTGGATGTCTGGTGTTTTGTTCCAGTGATGAGGAAAGAAACCAAGAAACTTCCCGATCTCATAGTTACCTAGCAGAGATCATAAGACTTTGCAAACATGCTTCTCAAGTCAGTGAACTTGCTCTCTGAAGATGCAGTGTCACTGTCCCCACCAGGACTAAGGATGTTGCTCATTAGGGTGAGGTGTACACTTTCCAGATTGCATCAAATGCTCCCAAATCCAAATGTGTACACCAGAGTTAATGAGTAGACTTTGTGAAAGCCAAACAAATCTCTCTGCAAACTGAAAACCTTCCTTCATATGTAGACCAAGAGCCCCTGACACAGTTGGCTTTATCTACCTGCTGACTTAGGTACATGAAAGGTATGTGATTGGAGTTCAAATGAAATTCTGTGTTTAGCCTTCCATGATATGTCACCAATATTAGATTGTTTCCTTTAAGAGTTATTTAAAAGAAACTTATAAAAAAATCTGCATTTTTTGTAAGTACACTTTAGGCATTCGTCTGTCAATGGTCAATGAAGTACTACTCTCTCATAAAGAAGGATAAACTTGAGAGGTTGTAGGTAATGGATTCACCTCAGGATCATAATTTTAAGTAAAATAAATCAGACACACACGTTTAAATATCATATTACAACTATATATCTATCCCAACCACTTTGAATACACAGATACAAAATGGATATTCGTCTGTATCCCCTTCTTTTGTTAAGTTCCGTTATTTGAATATTATAGCTGTGTGACCTCAGCCAAATATTCTGAAAGAGTCCAGTGTTGCTTCTCTTGTGGGAGAAACCCAAAGGGTGAATGAGGAGCAAAACGGAGGAGCGATCCTGGAAGCAGGAAGAAATTGCTCAAATGTGAAGGGGATGTGAGGGTGGATGGAGAGGGAAGGGAAAGTGAGAAGGATTTTATAGAGAGAATGGAAGAAGAAAAGGAAAGAAAGCTTTTGTAAATGAGGAAAGGAAGGAGGGTTGGAGAGGGGAAGGGAGTGGGGAAAAAAAACTTCAGATATGTTACCTACACATACAAATTCACTATAACGAATGTGATCATTAAGTATAGCAAATGTGTAATAATTTTGAAAAATTCAAGAAGTTCTACAGTCATATCCTAACTAGCCGAAGAATAAGCTGTGCTCTCCTTTGTCAAGGGAGAACGCCATCATCAATCTGACCCAATCGAGGGCATTAATAGATTCCAGGTACAGTGAGACCCTCATTGATCTGCAGAGCATTGAGACACGGCAGCAAGCCCTCTCCTGTGGCAATATCCGTATCCCCACTACAGGTGACATGTGCGTCCCTCCTCTACCTCTAACGTGTAGTGACCTGATAGTCGTCAGAATATTCTTCTACTTACCTTGACATGAGATTATTTTTTAAATGGACTATCTAAACCAAAGGCTTAGGTTGTAGCGGCAAATTTTATGTTATTACCATGCTTGGATGACAAGTTTTAGATTTTAAAATACAGTGCTCCAACAGAGGACCCTTCACTAACCTGTACAGTCCATTAGGAAACATCTACAAATGAACAAGGATTTCTATACCTTAGCTTGGAAAGAGTCAGAATACTTTGCTCTGAATATCTCAGTCTTCAGCGCTAGCTCTTGAAGACTACACTTGAGGGCTGGGGAGATAGCTCGGCAGTCTAAGCGCCTGCTTGACAAGCGCAAGGACTCAAGTTCGATCCTCCGTAACAGGTGCCATGTAGACCACCAAACCAGTCATGGTGACCATGCCTGTAATCCCAGCACCGGAGAGGGTGATACAGGAGGATTTCTATGAGTCTGAACTGCATAGCAACACCTATATCCAATTAATAAGTACATAAAATTTTAAAAATAAAAATAATAAAAGAAAGAAACTACATTAAAAAAACAAATTCTGCAGAATACACTTTTTTAAAAAAAAATTTCATCTTTTTTCCTTTTTGAGAGCCACAGTAAGTAGTCTATGCTGGCCTTGAACGCGTTGGGCAGTGAAGGCTGGCCATGAGCTTCCTAATTCTCCTCCTCAGCTCACAGCCAGGGCTTCCAGGTGGCCACCACCCATGTGGGCTGGAAAACAGACAAAAGTTGCCATGTCCACACTTCTAAACAAAATCATGAGGTTACTCAATAACCCTAAAGTAGCAGATTTTGAGATGTTACCCTTCTTCTGTCTCATCCCTCTTGCCACTGTTCAGCTGTTAGCTCAGCTCTGTCCCAAATTTCCCTGGTGTGTGTGTGTGTGTGTGTGTGTGTGTGAGAGAGAGAGAGAGAGAGAGAGAGAGAGAGAGAGAGAGAGAAATCAGAAGGGTGAAGTGGCATTCTTGCCCCCTTGGCATTTGCTACAGTGAGTTGAACACGCAGCAAAAGTAATAGGAAGGTGGCTTGTTGGTTAGGAGCGGGCTGTGGGACCAGCGTGTCTCCATTCAAAGTCTCACTTTCCTATTTTATGACCTTGAAAAGATGATGAAACACACACACACTCTCTCTCTCTCTCTCTTTCTTTCCCCCTTCTCTCTCTGAACTTACCAATTGCTGCAAGAGAAGTGTGAATCTCATCAATTTGTTCTAATATTCTAAAGTTGTTCTGATACTCCTGGAGATGCTGTACATAAAGTGACTAGCATACACTTTCAGCCCGTAATAGTTATACTTTCTATTTATGGAGAAGGTACTCATGTCAGATTCCCCTCCAGATGCATTTTGCTCTTGTAATACACAGAAGGGCCCTGTGCTATAGGTGTGTCATTCCCACCACCGCCTGCACCACCACCCCAGGCAGTGAGCCAACGATGGCGCACAGCAGCTGATTTGCAGTGAACCTGGTGCTGTTGGCTGGGCTCGATACCTTGGTTCCGTGCTGTCGGTTGGGTTCAGCTCCACTTTCTGCACTTCAGATCAGCTGCTAGCTCCATCCTATACTCCTTATAGTAAATCGTAAGGACATAAGGGGAGATGCCATATCTGAATAGCATATTTATAACCTGCCTGTGTCACACCGCCCTCAAATCCAGCAGAAAATGCTTGTCACCACTGAGCTATATCAAAAGCAAGAAAGTGTAAGTGTCGAAGAAAGAAAGAGAACAAGAGTTGAAAGCATTACTGAATACTCTAAAAAATTAGACATACAAAGAGATATTCACAACATGATACTACGGAATCACATTTAATATGAAAGTCAGAACATAAAGCTAGTAAGTTGGAGGAAAATTGTAAGATGGTTAAAATTTTTACAGAAGACCCTTTGTCGATGACATTTTCTTCCCTAAGCCCTATTCAGTCAGATTCCCCTCATGGCTGGAATAGATCATTATTTTTATGATGTGATCATCAAAACAAGCAAACACCTGGGAGTGGGGCTCTTGGTACATGAACTCAGCATGTGCTGAGAGCTTTGTACACAAGAGGTGGACCTGTGAGCCACTGACTGAGGGAACCAGGAATACAAGTGTGTGCTCACTCGGAGCCTTTGCTGTGTGTGGAAGAAAATACAAACTGGGGTGATAAAATCACATTTATTTAAAACGCCTCCTTTCCTTTCCCTCTCTAGTCCACAACTATATGTATGTAGATGACTTTGCATTATTTTGTGCATGTTTAGTGCGCTCATTAGAGACATAAAGCAAAAGACAAATAATTAAGCTGGTCTGCCAACTCCTCCAGAAAGACAAGGACTCTGTGGTCATTCGGTGACACCCATGATGCTGGCACAGGAGGCTGACGTCCACTGCATGGGTGGCCATGAGCTGAGAATTGTAAGGCAGGGTTGGGATTTAAATAGAAATACAAGGAAAAGGTATTACAGGTGGAGAGAACAGTTTGAGCAAATGCACAGAGGCAGGAAAATTAAACAACTGAAACTAATCCCAATTCATAATAAGCTAAAGAATCTGAGCCAAGAATCAATTACCAGGGGGTTATTTTTACAGAAATCTGTAATGTCATTTCAGAGCTGATATTTACAATAGTAGAATGCTATTAGCAAAGGAATTAGTTTAAATAGTCATTAGGCCAAATTCTCTTTAATCTTCAAAATAGAAAATTTAACCATGGTTTGGTATATTATTTTAAAAATAGCATGCCTATTTAGAAATACTTTGAATCATTATAAAACCTAGCAATGTGAATTTATTTAAATTACAAGTGCGTTTATTGAATTGATAACATTCTAATAATACACTGGTACTTCAGAAAAGAAGTGAAGTTTAGTACAGTCAAAGAACCAATTGCAGCATCAGGGCTCTAAGCTGCGACTTTGCTGAGGAGAAGTATATTTTCATGCTAGGACAAACATAAAGGTGTATTTCAGTGCATCATTGAAAATAAGGCACATAAAAGGCCGGCCAAATAGCTGAGCGGATTAAAGCGCGCCAGGGATTGGATCCCCAGGCCTGCTGTGCAGGCCCTGCCCCCCGGGTGCACTGACACTGAAAGTGATTGAGACTAGGCATGGTGACTCACGCCTGTAATCCCAGCACTTGGGAGGCTGTAAACAGAATAGTCTGACCCAGTAGTGAGACCCTGAACACCCTGTAGACACTGCCTTAAAAAATACAGAAAAAAAGAAAGAAAGCTATATAAATAAAAGTAAATGTTTCCACAAAATTTTTATTTTAGCAAAAAAGTAGACATAACTTTATTCCCTAAGTCCTTTGGGTAAATAATAAGAATACTAAATAAAAAATTGAATTTCTTCAAGTGTAAGAGTGGGTCATATGGTCTATTAAAATCTAAATGCTATAAATAAAATATTGCATAAAGCTATAAACTGATAACGTGATGAAGATAGGTATTTTATATGATCCACAGGACCATTGAATAAATATAACTTTCTTAAATTTCAAAATCTTCAAAATAATCTTGCTAGTATCATTGTATTTTACTCCTAACAATTATTATTTTTTAAAGATTTTAAAAAATCTTATATATTTGGTATCGGGTCTCGCTACTAGCTGGGACTCAGTGATCCTCCTGTCTCAGGCTCTTCCACGCTGACATTAGAGACTTGGCTTCCACGCCCAGTCTCGGGCCAGCGCAGCCCACCTGGGCTTCCTGGTCTAGCATGGACTGCGGTACCGCGGATGGAAGTCGGTCCTTGGGCTTAAATCAGGCAGGCGCTCAGACCGCGGAGCTGTCTCCCCAGCCCTCTTAGCAACTGTTAATCAGATAGTACAAGAAATGTTGATTATAATTAATTTTTACTGAACTCTTAGAGTCTATATGACAATATGAAAGTATTGTTTTACAAGCAAGAATTTCAACTCATGACTTTTTATCAAGATTCCACTTTTGAAATCTCAAACTGTATATGTGATAGCAACTCTTTAAAATCACCTGATCCTAACATGTCATGCCATTTTATTGCGTATGTCCAATTTTTTTTTTAATTTTGTTGCATATCTACACGAAGTTTAACACTTCAAATTTAAAACCACGGGAGTCTGAGGCAAGAAGGTCTCAAGTTGAAACCCACAATGGACAATTTAGCGATTTAGGTAGACTCTGTCTCAAGATAAAAAATAAAAATGGGCTGGGGATATAGCTCAGCATGAGGATGTGGCCAGCACTATGTGCTGAAATGTAGGAAAGGGTAATACAAGATTCAGGTCATACTTCAAAGGTCTTGGAAAACAGAAGATTAATAAGGTAAATAATTATAAGGCAATATGAAATGTGTTAATTTAGTTTGAATTGTTAAATTAGACACAAACATTGAGAGGCAAAATAGGCGTCATTAAAGGAATTAATACATAAACTAGAAAAATAAGTAAATGATCTTTCTAGATTGACAAGAGGTAAGGGAATACCTAGACCTCTAGTGTGCTAATAAAGCTCACTTTGTAGATTCACTTGAGCAAATTTCTTCCCTTGATCAACCCGAAACGCCATACCCATTATATCCCTCGGGATTTCATACTCTTATAATGACTGAGCATGAAATGATAAAGTGATGCTATAAAATTTCAACCTTCAAGCAAGAGGAAATGTTCACACTAGAAGGGAAACTCCTCTGCCCTAGTAAGGTTCGGGGAATTTCCACGTGTCACATTGCTCCCTAACAACTGGGAGATTGCTCTGAATTTATGACCAGACAAAGCTCAACACAGTCGTCATCCAGATGAGCCAATTGAGCATTGCTTGGGTGCACTCCCCCCTGCTCTGGAGGTGCCTCTGCAGTCTCCGATTGGGGTTAATTACTGATGATTTCTTCCCTTGTGTTCATAATTTTTCTCTGGCAGTTTCACACTGTTATTATGGGGACCTTCCTTTGTCCTGTTTAATTAAATGCTGAAAAGCTTCCAGTTGATTTTGTAGTCTGCTGAGTTAGCTGGATAATTTGCAGTCGAAATAAGGTGTTCATCCCTGACTCAACTCTGGAGACCCACCCTGTCACACGCGATGCATGTGAAACAATTCAGTGGTGTTATCTTTGATTAAAAGCAAACAAACACTGGTTTTCGATAAGCTTCGCCATCCTTCAAAGGGGAAGATGGTTCCTCGGTGTAGGTTCTAGTGCTTTCTCTACAACTCATTAAGTATTGAAAACTAATCTTCACTGTTTCACCAAGTCATCTGTGCTAAAGAAATGAAAACAAAACAGCAGTTCTTTGGTGGCAGTGATAGACCCCAGGCAGCATGAGGTTGTATTTGCAGAGCAGCTGGGAGAGGCTCTGGGTCACCAGGAAATGGCCTCTTTGGAATGTGACAAGTGCGTGTTCACACACTTAGAAGACAGCTCAGAACAGACTTGCATTTCCTGCAGGGTAGGGACGCAGAAGCACTTCTCAAAGCAGTAAGAACGGGGGTTCTTGGTAGCATAAGTGGCGGAGTATACAACACAGATCCATACGTGTTCTCATACACACTTATTGTACTGCGAAAAATGACCGAAGCTGTAGCATAAGAGCATTTGAAATTTGAAAGCCAATCCCCATAGCATCCAGAAAAGTACAAGATGTATATGGAAATTCTGTGAATTTCTGGCCACTCCAGGATTTATAAAGGACTGCTCAAGCCCAATTAGAATAATCAAATGAAGCTCACAACTCCTACATTTGTTCAGAAGAGACCTGGAGAAATAATTAGGATTTATACTTTCCTATAAACATTTTCCACAGATTAGGCATGCTGCTGCTTCCTCTCCATGGACCTTTTTCATCTCTAGACGGTGTTCCCGAGAGTGGCTTTGTGAAGGTGACAGGGCCTCTGTAGCGTAGCAACTGCTGCTGGATGCTGAGCCTGTGGCGCCGGAAAACAGGCAGGAAGTAAAAAGGAGACAGACTGCTGGGGTACAGCGAACTGTGGAAGTCACCCATCGTGTACACATGCAGATTGTTATCACCACATTTACGGGATGCTGCATGTTCCATGGCCATATGTTTTAAGAAATCGCACAACACACTCTTTAGCCTCATGCAAGGTTAAAAATCTTATCGAGCATCCCGTATGAAGCATCTATTGCGTTCTTCCCTTTCTCCGATCCCAGGAACCTGGCCGCACGAGATAAGCCAGTATAAAACTTAGTTCCTGCCTTAAAACAGGTTATAGCTGAGAGAGAAAAATAAAAATGAAACCAGAACAATGGCAAAAATAAAACGTGTATATATTTGATTTAATTTCATAAGAAAGCTAAACATTTGTAGCAAATATTAAGAGCCACTAATAGGTAAAACCACCAAAAAGGCTTAACTGTACCCAGTACTACAAAATAGAACTTTAACTGTTAGGAATTTTTTCTTGTAGAGATGAGCAGCTTCTCCAAACTTCCTCTTAAGCACTAAAATCCTCAGTCGGTACGAAAAAATAATCATTAGATTTATCAGAAGAATTCTCATTTTGTGTGAGGGTATCAGTTAATTAATAAGTTAATTAAGATATTTAAAATGTCATTTAAAGAAAGATTTTTATTCATTACTCTCTGGTAGATAAATACCAAAATTATTAATTCTTTGATTAAATAGCAGCCCCTGACTCCAAAAGAAGAGACAGAATCTGCAGCTCCCTGGCCACCGGACACCTGGAGACTGAATTGCTTTCCACAAGAAAGCAGAGGATGAGCTGGAGGTGGTTGGAGGCGGTAAAGGAAGTGTGGGCATCTACCTTTTCCTGCTGTCCCTCCCACTCTGCTGTCTTACCTGTGCACATGGGGACATGGTGATTTGAGACAACTGGGGCCTTCCATGTCCCCAGAGCTAGCTTTGAACAAGTCTTTTTTTCCTTTTCTACCAGATATAAATGGCATCCTTTGATTTGGTCAGTAGCAAGCAAAAGAAGCTGAGTGCACGAACCTAGTGGCCAGCGACAACGTCTCAGTGACTGAAGTATGGCATTGGTACCAGTAGCATCAGTGTCACCGGGAGCTGGTTCTAAACATAGACGCTCGGGCTGTGCACTAGATTTACTACATCAACACCAGATTGTCCATGGCTTGGGTGACTCTTATAAATAATAAGGTTTGAAAATGCTGGACGGAACTAAGATGTTCAGGAAAATGGAAATGCATCATATTTTTCACGGCTATCCCCTAGGGACCAATATCCCAGAACGTTATCAGCAAACATGCTAATTAAAAATGGCCCAAACCATTGCTAAGCCACTGGAACACAGAGGAAATCAGAGATACTCATCAAAGTGAGAAGGCTTTCTCCACTTTTAAAATATACAGAAAATCCTCAATTGGTATAAAAAAATTATATTTATCAGAAGAATTCTCATTTAGCTTGAGAATATCAGTTAATTATTTGGCTAATTAAGACATACTTAAAGTGTCATGTAAAAATATTTTATTCATTAATCTCTGTCAAATAAATGCCAAAATTATTAATTGTTTAAGTTATTTTTGGTTTATGTATTAAAAAGAAAGATCATAAACACATGCTTCCACATAAAACAAACTTTTAAAATACTTAACTTTTATCTAATTATTTTTTATTGATAAAAACCAATAAAAATAGTTTTTACATTCAACTCTCAAAACAATATTAAGAAAAGATGTGACATTCCTTACTTGTCCATATATTGATTAAATGAAAAGTTAGAACTTTATCACATAAGGAATGTAATCAAATAAGCTTTTAAATATATAGCTGTCTAATTTTTATTATCAACATTTTATATTTGTAAAATGTAATTTTTCAAACCTTGAAAATTCGGATACAAAATCAATAAAAACCACAAAATACATTCTGTGAAAATATGTCTTGAGTCTGAGTTCTGTTGTGAGTTAGGACGACTCTAATTTAGATCAAAGCTCCTCAACCATAACAGTTGCAGAGCTTAACAAGGTGCGATGGACAAGCTTCTCCCATTCCTTCTAAATCAGAATTTCTGAGGACGCAACTTCATGATCTTTCAGATGAAAGAGATCGGGCTAACGATTGCACCTTTTACCTTTTCAAAAATAGTCATACTTCTCATTATATGCATGAATGTTTGAAATCAGTTCACATTTCAGTTTAACTGTACAAGTACTTGGGCAAGCAATAAACAACTATTCCATTATAATGTAATTCAAAATTAATCCACTTGATTTTTGTTTACACTTTGAGAGAGACAAAACAGACACAAGCCTTTCGGAACATTGTCAAACTTCAAAGCTGAGCCCCGTCTCAGTACAGCATCTTTAATGTGGATACAGCGTTGAGGATGGTAGACGCTGGCAGCACAACCCAACGGAAGAGTACCGTTTTCTGGAGTCCAAGAGGCCCGCCAGCCAACCCTAGCATGTCTGCTGGTCGGGTGGATTCTGTCGCCATCGCAGGCAGAACAGAAACAAAACTATACTGCAGAACGCATACTGCAGAACACTGGAGGCTGGTGTCGGGTCTCCCGTGATTGTTACTCGTAAATGTGTCCGTGTTTTCCCTAGACCTCGATAGGAATATTTCAAAGTCTGTATTGCTGTGTGCCATGAGGAAGCAGAGGCCAGCTGGTGCTCACAGAGAGGCACACAGTTGGAGGGGAGCTGCATCCCCCGGGTAAGGGTGAGATAGTAAGGTTATTGTTCCTGGAGAATACCTGACTCTGGAAGACCTGCGAACTGATCGAGCAATTTCTGAGAAATGTTCAGAACCAGCCAGAAAATCCTGTGCTGGAACTTCCTCTCAAAGCAGAAGAGTTTGCTGGGATGACTGGGCTTTTATGTGGAAGTTGCTAGAAGAATAATTATATCAGAGCGGAGAGGAAACATCCCTGGTTTCAAGTTCTACTTTGCTAGCAGTACAGCTTGTACGGTCATTTAACCCAATAGGTGCGTAGATGGAGAGGAATGAAGAGGGGAGAAAGATGGAGTTCTCGCTTCTGTTTCTTCAGAGCAAATGTACTATTCGCCCTTGCAGTGGACACAGTCTCCTGGATTCCTGTCCTGACTCTTCACCCTGTAGCACAGACTCCCTACCTGCCAGCAATATCCTTCGGCTTCCTGACGTGGATGCTCATGGGACCCTACAGTGGGCTCTGGGTCTTTGAATTTTGACCTCACCCTCCCGATCTCCAGGACCCACATGGACACTTTGCAATCTTCCACACCTAATTCAGAAAGTGGCCATCGTAAGACTAACTTAAATTTCACATTTTATTTCAAATCTGTTTCTCTAGTGAGCATCGACTAATAAAATAATTTGTGCATGCATACTTTATTCTTTTAATTTCTTTATCTTATCTCTAGCACAGTTTGAAAAATGAGTATCTAATTCTAACTCTCATTCACACTCTGTCAAAATAAAGCACATAAGCAAAGTATAGTCTCCAAATGAATAATTTAAAAAATTATACTCCAATAAATAATAGTTTGATATTTGAGAACTAAAGGTAAACAATGCAAAACACATCCTGGATCATCAAATGCTCAAACATGAGAAAGGACAGTCTAGAAGTATAGCACAAGTACAATGAAGGGCGTTTTAAATCGTGGTGTGGGAACAGTTTCAATGTGACATCAACACCAAAAGTACTAACAATTTGATTGTAAAGTTTAAACAATTTGATTTCATTTAAAAAGAATAGATATTGGCAAGTAACAATATGAACAAAACAGTCACTACAAATTTGACAGTTGAAATGTACTTTCCATCAATTTTCTTCCTTCTGTCTCTGTGACTGAATATTAGAAATTTTGGCTGCGTATCAGTGACTGAAATTGACTAAATTGAGAGCACTGGGGTGTGTGTGTGTGTGTGTGTGTGTGTGTGTGTGTGTGTGTGTGTGTGTGTGGTGGGGCAGTCCCTCGGCGTTCTTGAGGATTGGCCCATGGAGAGCTCCCAGGCAGTGTGGCATCAGGACACTTCTGGCAATCTGAACAACTAATATGAAGACAGCAATACGCAACAACCATTATCAAAATGGAAAAAGACTGTTTCTATCCCTCGATCCTGCCTCAGTGCTCACCTGGAATCTTCCCAGTGCTCACTTTTCTTTGCTAAAATTATCCCTTTGCTTCTTCACTCTATTGGATTTACCTTGTGTTTTTCTGTGGTTCCTTCCCCCACCTCCCGAGACAAGGTCCTACGAGTTTCACAAGTGTATTTTCTCAAATCACCCTAGTTTTTGTTGCTTATCTTTTCTGGTGTGACCCTGACACTTACATTAGAACACTGCAATGTCAGTGAGAGATAAATATTAACATTTAGAATGTGCACCATGGGTCGAGCTTAATTGATTTGAATAGTAGTTGTTGTTTGCTTAGTGTTTATTTCTTGTAGGTCATTGCAGAGCAAATAGTAAGAATGGGGCTGGAGGTGTAGCTCAGCCCCAAAACAGCTGTCTGGCAGACACAGGGTCCTGAGTTCTATTCCTGGTACACAGACAAACACACACACACACACACACACACACACACACACACACACACCCCTGAAAACTTATATGTGAATTATCAAAGCAATCCTATAGACTGTAATTTTGCTGCTAAGCAAACTCAAGCTCAGTGAGATAACTTGCTCAGGGCCACAGGACCTGGAGTGCAGTTAGTGTATAAAGCTCATCTCACTACAAAGTCATAGTCTTGACTCTGCTCTTACCCAAGATGAACAGGAAGAGTGATTTGAATAACAGTCACGATAAACTGGCACTTCAGCATTTATCATGCGTCAGGACATTTTCTAAGCTTTTATTTGTATTAACGCATCTAATCTTCAGAAAAGCCTTATAAGGTTCAAAGGCTGCATAGTCCGCTCGAGGTCCTACAGGTAAGAAGCTGTGTTGAGATCTAAATACACTGATTTGAGAACCCGTGAACTTTACCTTTACAATTATTGTCAGTAAGGGGAATAGAAAAATGTACAGTACTAGAAAAAATACAAATAAATATGCCTAGTGAAATTTAACTTAATAAAGTTGTAAGATTTGAAAGTAACATTAAGACTCCTACTTTTGTGCTTATTATTGTCCAGGGTCACCAAAACCATCACCTGGGGGAGGACAGAAGCTCCCCATGTAGCTGACTGAGGCTGACCTTCAGTTCCCGCAAATCCTTCCGCATCCGCTTCCCCAGCGCCAGCCAGGATCATAGACATGCACTACCACGCCTGAAAATAGTACGAAAAGATGTACTACTTAGAATGGGGCTGAAGGAACTTGGGCACTGTCGTAGGCTCTTGGTGAAAGTGTCAAATGCCACCTTCCTTGAGGCCAAGACAGATATTCCACTAACCAAATTATGCGATCAAGTATGACTACCAACATTAAATTCCACACATACTCTTATTAACAGGGAGATGGGTTAGTATTGTATTTTTCCTGTTTAAATTAAATCTACCTAAATTTACATGTGCTATAAGGTACAGATAGAAGACATTTACTAAATCATTCATAGTTGTTGCCCCTGTGTAGGGTCAGCGGTGGCCACTGTGGTATGTGTATTAATTTAAAATCACCCTCAGTGATCTGTAGGATGAATGCTAATTGCTGTTGTTCCTCCGAGTCAGATACCCATATAGGACCTTCCTACAGGTTGTGCTTTATACTTCAAATATTAATTAAAAATTTGAAATAAATTAAAACATACCCTGTTAATATTTTGTATCCAACACACAATTAAGTCGGTAGTTTAACTATCTGATTCTAATTTGCAGTAATAAATACCACTATTGACTTGGTCTCTTTTGTCAAAGTTTGACCAAGTGATTAATTCCCTGAACTATTTTCCACCAATATTCCTAGCTCTCTTCCTGTAATAGATCCTCCCAGGCATTCTACAGGGCTTGATCAATTTCCTAATGTTCAGCACTGCACCCAGCATACTGAGCTTCTTATGAGACTCAGACATTTGCAGGTGGTTTCTAAACTCAGTTGGTCCAAATCAGAACTATGTTAAAATCTCTTTTCTTTTATGCTCAGATGTATCTCCCACATTCTTCATAACATAATTACAAAGTGCTTGTCAATGTCTTCAGACATTCTTTCCCATATCCCACTCTCTTTTATTCAGAAGATTGACTTTGAGAGACTTAGTCAAGAAAATTAAAAGCATCAGCGCAAAACACTTCACACTAGAAGCATCTTACTCTCTCCTATGTTGTGTCGTTTTGAGTCAACTTCAACGTGGGGCTTTAATCACTCTTCTTCCTTCGGGACTGTGCTCAAGATCTTTGCCTCTAGTGTTTCTCCCCCTTCAAATCTCCTTTGGCACAGCTCGCCACAAGCACCAAACACTGCACTCACTTGTCCATGTCTTTCCTTCTCCTCACTTTGCTATCTGCTGCACTCTCACTTCAACTGTCTTCACGTCTCTGAAACCACTTGACAAGAGGAATGAGAATGCAGGCCATCTAGTTTGCTAAATCCAACATGACATTTCTTATTTATTGGCTATCTCCTCTTAGATGTACTTTGCACAGTTTTCATCTTGAATTTTTTTTCCTTTGGGTAACTTTTGTGATTCTTATTGCCTCCTAATATTTCAGTTGGCTTACAGTACTATTTGAGATAGCTTCATGTGTCTCCCAGTGAGTTTCCTTCTCCTTGTCATGTTTTCCAGCTTCCTCCTTCTTATGGCTCAGCTATAGTTTGAGTCCTACAACAGGGCATATGTTGGAAGCTTGGCCTCTAAGGTGATAATGTTGAGTGCTGATGTGGAAATTTCAGGAGATGAATGTAGTTAAAAATTATCACATTCATTTCATTCAACTGAGAGTATGGAAAATGATTTGGCAAGTGAGTTGTTGGGAGGATTGCCCTAGGAAGGGGTAAAGTAATTTTCAGGAAATATCCCCAGGCCCATACACTGGAGAAGTTTACATTCAGGTTTGTTTCTGTGTATGATAAGGAAGGTTGGAGACAGACAGAAACTCGTAATGCAACAAACAGTGGAAAACTGCAAAATTTGCTAAGTGTTACAAAGAAAATTAAACAGGCTGATGCAACAGTGATTGGTGGTCAGAGGGTACGCCCCTACAGCTGTAAGACTGGCTACATATCTTAAAAACAGAAGAAGCAAGCCATGGAAAGTTTCCATAAATAATAAATCCAGAAGCCAGAACTGCATGTCCAGTGCTGTTAATGAATTTGGCATATTTGAAAAGGAGAGAAATAACTTTCTAACTGAATTCCGGTGGACAAGGAGAAAAGGCAATAGGAAAATATGCCAGATCAATAGTAGATTTAAGTCCATTACAAGAATGGCGAAAGGAGAAATAAGAGGAGATTAAAGAATGTATATCTTTTGGAAAATACTTGGCAACAAAGGAAGAGGGACACCACAAAGATCAATCAGGTAGGTTGCTTTTATACTGGGTTGTTTGGAATGTCGTGATGGTCTCCTGTACAACTAGGAAGAGCTGTGGCTGAAAAAGCAGCAGCAGCCCTTGGGGGAGTGTTAGCAGCGACAGTACGCCCCCAACTCAGTCGGGACATTCGAGTGGTGAACTTTACAGATAAGAGTGAACCTCATGCTACCAGCGTGTGTAGACGTGAATAAGTCGTGGGAGTACCTCACACACTGGTAGGACATCGCCTGGCTCTGCTGCTGCATGCTTGCCGTACAGCGCCATAGCGTACAGCTGTACAGACAGGCAGGGACGTGCTGAGTTTGTGTGTTTCAGATTTTTAGATTTTACATTGTATATTTGACTTGAAGGTATGTACGACTCAGCTTTATCAGACTTTCTCATGAATACAAATTATAGACAGTTTCCCAGAAAGGAACTTGTTCATACTCTGGGAACTCAACTGTATGGAAAGAAGTTACTGGAGTAAAGAGCTATGCAAAGAGAAGAACGAAAATCTGATTGGATCGATCAGTGTGAGACTGGCGGCATAATTCTTTAAAATGAGAAATGGGTAAGTGGCAGAGATAGTAGAAAAAGTTCAGTTTTGGCCATGTTTTTTTTTTAATTTTTATTATTATTGGCCTGGATTTATAGGGGTTAAGAACTCAAAAACTAGTCTAAATTTCAGGAAGAACGCAAGGCTTATGATATGAATTTCAACTTACACTATATGGTTTGATTTTTTGTTTTTTTAATTTAAAGACAGAAAATTAAAAATAAATTCTGCAAGGGAACTCCTGTTGCTGTGGGGGTAATAGCCGGGCATGACTTCCTCCAGGCTTATTGATAAAGAGAAGAAGAGGTGCTCGGAAGGGAAACTGAGTAGAGAGAAAAACAATTTGGTATTTAGAGAACTAGGGAGGAAAAACCTGCATCTGTAGCAGGCGGGAACTAATAGTGCTATTCGGAGTCAAATAAGAATATGGACGTGAGCATTCAATTTTTAAAGCACACAAGCCAATTGTGACCTTCACTGGAATGGAATTAGGGACCAGGGAGGGCAGAGATCCTATTATAGAAAGAGTGAGAGGACAAGGTAAGAAGAGACACTGTCAGCAACTCTAGGAGACACTTCCAGGTTGTGCGTTCACAGGTAGGAAAACGAGTTGAGGAGAGACCCACAAGAAGTAGGTCAGGGGAGGGAACCTGCACTTGGGACTGGCTGTTGTTTTTAAGATGATGAAACTATTTTCTACATTTTGTAGAGTTTTGGAAAGCAACACTATTAATTCCCTCCATCACCCTTGGCACAAGGAGACTTTTCTACATCCTTCTGTTTCGTTTCCCATCAATTATTGCAAGCTACCGGACTCCCTGGTAGTCTCTGTTCTCCAGCTCCTTCTCTCCATCTCTGTCACCACTGCTTTATTTCCGGCATGTGTTACCTCACTGTTCACTCTCTTTCCCAATCCTTTTAGTTAATTTAGTATTTTTAGTACATGTTTTCAGTACAGAATGATTACATTCATCATGGGGAGTTGATATATTTACATAAAATACCTTAATTCCTTTCAAATCTTTTCTTTAAACTGAAACCAGCGTCAAATAAGATAAAATTTCAACTATTTTAATACTTTAAATGAGAGTACTATTTCCCACTGACAACAGAATTAATTTGAGGAATTGTCGTTTCTGATAAGAATTGTAATCAAATCACTCTACTTCATCTCATCTTAATTCTTACTGTAATTGTTTGATGAATGCCTTTATTGTTTTAGGGTTAGCTATAGCTCTGGCTGACCTATTTCCTATTCTTTTAAAAATGTCAATTTGAGTCATTTGTGGGAAAATAGATGTAGCTTGCAACCATAAGGTTAAGTGAAAAAAAAGTCAAATACACAAGATTAAATATCACATGGTTTCTCTTATATTAGAAATCCAAGTATAAGTAAATTAAAGAGCAAAAGTACAGATAACAGACATTTATATCCAGTGTGTCCTGCCCATGGAAACCTGAGTGTGTGCGGATACATGTACGTGTTTTCTTTTATCTGAATTATCACTTGCGCCTTTGTCTCTGCAGGCGTGTGGCCCTGAGGAGAGCTCATTTTTGTTGTTCTGAGAACTAGCTCACACCTTAGAGGCGGTGACTTAAGTGACTGTACACTAACACGCTACGCAGGCCTTTGGTGATATTTATGCTTTATAAATGAAATTTCCAAATGGAAATTACATGCTCAGAAGAGTGACTTATTACAGCAAAACAAAAAATATTTTAGACTAGGAGACTGGAGAAATCGCTTCAAAATTCCAGATATACTGTTCGTTTGCTTTCTGTCCCCTAATTCACCTCAGCTTTCTGACCTAGTTTCTTCAATTATAAAAATATTGATGTCATAATTACTCTACAGTATTATTACTATATGGATATATTTTCAAAAATAAAATTCATAAATTTGTAAAGCTATATACATAGGTTAATGCCTGCAAGACTATTAATCCGTCCATGAATGGTGATTTCATTGCATCCGTAAATTTCTGCTCTGTTCATTCCCTAAAGGTTTATTATGTGCAAACCATGATACATACATCATTTGAGGCTTTTGAATGTAGCAGTAAGCAACACAAATATGATACTGTCCCAGTGTTTATAGATTCTTATACAGAAGGCCAAGGGTCAGCAATTATACGGTTTCTCACTTAATTTCAATTGTGAAAAGTGAAACCAAGAAGTATCGTGTGGTATGAAAGCATCAGACTTCCATTGATAACTTTTCCCATTGCCTCCCTGGGATGTTCTCTGAGTACCATTAGACACCAGCTCAGCAGTATTTCCCTCGACTCAGAGAGGATATATCGGTGATCAATGTACATTAGAGGACACATAAAGAACTGGTTCTATATTCCAGGACTTGATAAGAGGCTATAAATTTATAAAGCTATATACATAGTTTTGGGTTGTCAAGGACCTGACTAATGAATCTAGCACAGAAAATGAGTCAATAAAAAATATAAACAAATGTCATAGGGATTGAAAGGCAAACATTCACAGTTTGAAGATGGTATCTGATTGAGACTTTTCAAAATGAATA